>NC_084622.1:50072627-50313406 GCF_033978795.1 Nerophis ophidion
TATATTTACTTCCGTCATAACTTTTTGTAAAGTAAACGTTCCTGACTCTCAAAGAAAAGTTTATGTTTTTACCTTTGCCGGTTTTTCAGTGGTTGTATATTTTAAATGTGGCAAAGACTAAATATCATGTTATAAAGAATAAGGGGTTGCAATATTTATCGTACGGATGCACCGTATTTTTCGAACTATAAGGCGCACTTCAAATCCTTTCATTTTCTCAAAACTCGACAGTGCGCCTACTGTACGGCACAATTCTGGTTGTGCTTACTGACCTCGAAGCAATTTTATTTGGTACATAGTGTAAACATAAGTGTGACCAGTAGATGGCAGTCATACATAAGAGATCCGCGTGGACTGCAATACGATGGCAGTAAACAACACCAAAACTTTAAATGTTCCGTTGAGAATATAAAACATTACACATGACACTCAAAAACTTGTCAAAATGTAAGCTATGAAGCCACACCGCCTGATGGATTGTTGGTGCATTAAACATATGAGTATTATAATGGTGCGTGTAGGATTGATTGATTGATTGAAACTTTTATTAGTAGATTGCACAGTACAGTACATATTCCGTACAATTGACCACTAAACGGTAACACCGAATACGTTTTTCAACTTGTTTAAAGTCAGGGTCCACGTAAATTAATTCATGGTACAAATATATACTATCAGCATAAAACAATCATCACACAAGTTAATCATCAAAGTATATATATTGAATTATTTACACTATTTACAATCCGGGGGTGTGCAATGGGGGTGGGGGGGTGTTAGGTTTGGGTGATATCAGCACTTCAGTCATCAACAATTAAAGGCAAAATGGCACCTTTTAGCAGGGGCGGTGTTTTGTCCGAAATAATATGCAAAACTAACTTTTCTTACTTTCTGGTACCCGATGATGTGTATTTGGGATCTGCATAAATCCTGAAATGTGCGCGAGTCCGCAATTGTAGTCCGTAATTGTAGTCCGTGATGACACCGTAGTGAAAAGCTTCTTCTTTTTCTCTACCTTCTTATGTGGCATTCATACCGCTGTTGCCATTTCCAATATAAAGTAGTGTAAAGTTTTTACTTATTTCTGGCAGTAAACTAGCTATCAAAGCGCTAAAAACTGTCGAGAGTTTACATAATTCACCCACGGAACTTTAGTTATTAGAAGGTTTTTCACGGTACACATTTTCTTCGTTGATGTTGCAATATTGAGCCACGGTTGACATGCATCTCCATTTTTGTTAAAGCATACTTGCCAACCTTGAGACTTCCGATTTCGGGAGGTGGGGGGCGTGGTTAAGAGGGGAGGAGTATAATTCACCAACTCGAGTATTTCATATATATATATATATATATATATATATATATATATATATATATATATATATATATATATATATATATATATATATGTATATGTATGAAATACTTGACTCTCAGTGAATTTTAACTATATATATTTATTTCATTATATATAGAAATAAAAGAAATAGTTGAATTTCCGACAGCACCTATCAAATACACAGTAATAAAACAGTTATTCTACAAACTGTACTGTGCTTGCTGGTTACTCAAAAAAAAAAAAAAAAAAACAATTACCTTTCACTATTTGATTAACCTTTGTTCTGTCATTTGCGTACTGGCAAGCTATCTCCGAATCCGGGAACATATCCTTCTTGGATTTGTTGTAGACATCCGCAAAGAAGAACGGGATGTTGCTACCAGCTATCAGCATAGCCATCTTTGTCTCAGCATAAGACACACCATCGGGTCTCCATTTTGCGAGGTGGCCCATAATACTAGGTTGTGAACGATGCTGCGCCGCGGACGCTTTGTGCTTCGCTGACCGTTCATGGCTGAGTATATCCATTCGGCTACCGTGTTCAATGGAGAAGTCTGTTCTACAAAATTTACAGGCAACATAGCCCTTCTCCTTCGAACTCTCCTGGATAAACTGAAATTCTTGTTTCCATTCGTTTTGGAACTTGCAAGAGTACTTCTTCATTTTGCTCGTCGACAGTGTGATATATTGGGTTGGAGTCAATAACCAGGCGACGTGATGAAGTCACGTCTCTTTACTGTGGGCTTCAGAACAGACACCCTATGTTCATTGACTGCACTTAAATGTAGAATATATGTAAAATATATTTATATTATTCATATATTATATATATAATATATTATATATATTATTATTTATCATCATCATTGTTTATTGTGAGCGAACTGTGGTGCTGAATTTCCCCCAGGGATCAACAAAGTACATTCTATTCTATGTACAGTAGATGGCAGTATTGTCCTGTTTAAGAAGGTCACAACATTGCTGAGTCAGGTCCGCATAGAGCTGGAGGGGGTGTGGCCTCCAGCTCTGCCTGAATTTCGGGAGAAAATTTGTCCCGGGAGGTTTTCGGGAGAGGCACTGAATTTCGGGAGTGTCCCGGAAAATCCGGGAGTGTTGGCAAGTATGATTAAAGTGAAGTCTTAATGTTAGCTCCATCTTTTGACACATCTTTCACTCCCGTCTTTGCACGCTACACCGCTGCAACAAAGCTGACGGGGATAAGACGCTGTCGAAGGTGAGGCACGTAGGTAAAACCGCCCACAAAACGGCGCATCCTGAAAAGACGCTCAGAAAGTGACTTAAAGATGGCCTGTAAAATATAATCTATGCCAGTGTTTTTCAACCTTTTTTGAGCCAAGGCACATTTTTTGCGTTGGAAAAATGCGGCGGCACACCACCAGTTGACAGTAAAAAGTCATCGTGGCAATAGTTGGTTATGACTTTCAAGCATAACTATCACTATTGCTCTTGTCTTAAAGTAGGTGTACTGTCACCACCTGTCACATCGAACCCTGACTCATTTGGACTTTTTTGCTATTTTCCTGTGTGTAGTGTTTGTTCTTGTCTTGCACTGCTCTTTTTTGGGGTATTTTCCTGTAGCAGTTTCATGTCTTCCTCTGAGCGATATTTACCGCATCTACTTTGTTTTAGCAATCAGGAATATTTCAGTGGTTTTTACCCTGTGATGAGGTGGCGACTTGTCCAGGGTGTACACCGCCTTTTGCCTGATTGTAGCTGAGATAGGGTACAGCGCCCCCCGTAACCCCGGAGGGAATAATTGGTAGAAAATGAATGGATTATCCTTCTTTGTGGGGACATTGTTGATTGTCATTTAGGATGTACCTTGTGGACGCCGTCTTTGCCCTGGAGTAAGTCTTTGCTGTCGTCCAGCATTCTGGTTGTGTTTACTTTGTATTTCAGTTTTAGTGTTGTTCCGCATAGCCTTCCCTAAGCTTCAATGCCTTTTCTTAGGGGCACTCACCTTTTGTTTATTTTTTGGTTTAAGCATTAAATACCTTTTTTTACCTGCACACTGCCTCCTGCTGTTTCCAACATCTACATACAAAGCAATTAGCTACCGGCTGCCACCCACTGATATGGAAGAGTATTACATGGTTACTCTAGATAGCACTGACACTCAACAACAACACATCATTTGCAGACTACATTTACTGGTTTGCAAAAAACATTTTTTACCCCAAATACAGTGGGGTAAAAAAGTATTTAGTCAACCACCGATTGTCATCATTTTAAGTGGGAGAACTTGCACAGAGGTCTGTAATTTTCATCATAGGTACACTTTAACTGTGAGAGACAGAATGTGAAAAAAAATCCAGGAATTCACATTGCAGGAATTTTAAAGAATGTATTTGTAAATTATGGTGGAAAGTAAGTATTTGGTCAACCATTCAAAGCTCTCACTGATGGAAGAAGGTTTTGGCTCCAAATCTCACGATACATGACCCCATTCATTCTTTTCTTAACACAGATCAATCGTCCTGTCCTCTTAGCAGAAAAACAGCCCCACAGCATGATGTTTCCACCCCCATGCTTTACAGTAGGTATGGTGTTCCTGGGATGCAACTCAGTATTCTTCTTCCTCCAAACACGACGAGTTGAGTTTGTACCAAAAAGTTCTATTTTGGTTTCATCTGACGACATGAAATTCTCCCAATCCTCTGCTGTATCATCCATGTATCCATTTTGGTATAAACTCAACTCGTGGTGTTTGGAGGAAGAAGAATACTGAGTTGCATCCCAATATCACCATACCTGCTGTAAAGCATGGGGGTGGAAACATCATGCTTTGGGGCTGTTTTTCTGCTAAGAGGACAGGACAATTGATCCGTATTAAGGAAAGAATGAAAGGGGCCATGTATCGTGAGATTTTGAGCCAAAACCTCCTTCCATCAGTTAGAGCTTTGAATGGTTGATCAAATACTTATTTTCCACCATCATTTACAAATAAATTCTTTAAAATTCCTACAATGTGAATTTTTTTCGCATTCCGTCTCTCACAGTTGAAGTGTACCTATGATGAAAATTACAGACCTATGTCATCATTTTAAGTGGGAGAACTTGCACAATCGCTGGCTGACTAAATACTTTTTTGCCCCACTGTAAGTGAAATTATATCATCTCCCACGGCACACCAGATCGTATCTCACGGCACACTAGTCTTACCTTTTTAAAATAAAATTACACACTTTAATAACCTATCGGACCAGTGACACTACTCAAACTATGTTAAAATATTTCAGTGGATAATACACAAAAAGTTTTCTTTTTGGGGGCGGCATAGCTCGGTTGGTAGAGTGGCCGTGCCAGCAACTTGAGGGTTGCAGGTTCGATTCCCGCGTGTGCCATCCTAGTTACTGCCGTTGTGTCCTTGGGCAAGACACTTTACCCACCTGCTCCCAGTGCCACCCACACTGCTTTAAATGTAACTTAGATATTGGGTTTCACTATGTAAAGTGCTTTGAGTCACTTGAGAAAAAAGCGCTATATAAATATAATTCACTTCACTTCACTTTGAGCACATTCAACAATACCGTGACAACTGATAAATTTGGTCACAAACATTGATATGTGTGATTGTGGTCTACATAACATGTAATAGGGGTTCTTTGGTCAAAATGTTGCATAGATTATCTTTTACAGATCATCTTCAAGTCGCTTTCTGACAGTCGCTTCAGGATGCGCCGTTTTGTTGGCGGTCTCATTTACGTGGCCGTGAAAAGTCGTCCGACTGTAACTGTCTAATAATTAAAGTTCCCTGGGTGAATAATGTAAACTCACTACACCGGTATGTTTTAGCGATTTCATGGCGAGTTTACTGACTCTTATAAGTAAGAACTTTACACTACATTATATTAGAAATGGCAACAGTGGAGGATGAATGTCCCATAAGAAGAAGATCAATCAATCAATGTTTACTTATATAGCCCTAAATCACTAGTGTCTCAAAGGGCTGCACAAACCACTACGACATCCTCGGTAGGCCCACATAAGGGCAAGGAAAAATTCACACCCGGTGGGACGTCAGTGACAATGATGACTATGAGAACCTTGGAGAGGAGGAAAGCAATGGATGTCGAGCGGGTCTAACATGATACTGTGAAAATTCAATCCATAATGGATCCAACACAGTCGCGAGAGTCCAGTCCAAAGCGGATCCAACACAGCAGCGAGAGTCCCGTTCACAGCGGAGCCAGCAGGAAACCATCCCAAGCGGAGGCGGATCAGCAGCGCAGAGATGTCCCCAGCCGATACACAGGCAAGCAGTACATGGCCACCGGATCGGACCGGACCCCCTCCACAAGGGAGAGTGGGACATAGGGGAAAAAGAAAAGATACGGCAGATCAACTGGTCTAAAAAGGGAGTCTATTTAAAGGCTAGAGTATACAAATGAGTTTTAAGGTGAGACTTAAATGCTTCTACTGAGGTGTCATCTCAAACTTTTACCGGGAGGGCATTCCAGAGTACTGGAGCCCGAAATGAAAACGCTCTATAGCCCACAGACTTTTTTTGGGCTTTGGGAATCACTAATAAGCCGGAGTCCTTTGAACGCAGATTTCTTGCCGGGACATATGGTACAATACAATCGGCAAGATAGGATGGAGCTAGACTGTGTAGTGTTTTATACGTGAGTAGTAAAACCTTAAAGTCACATCTTAAGTGCACAGGAAGCCAGTGCAGGTGAGCCAGTACAGGTATATATGTATGTATATATATCTATAAAGGTATATACAGTATAGGTATATATGTATGTATATATGTATATAAACGTATATACAGTATAGGTATATATGTATGTATATATGTATATAAATGTATATACAGTACAGGCGTAATGTGATCAAACTTTCTTGTTCTTGTCAAAAGTCTAGCAGCCGCAATTTGTACCAACTGTAATCTTTTAATGCTAGACATGGGGAGACCCGAAAATAATACGTTACAGTAATCGAGACGAGACGTAACAAACGCATGGATAATGATCTCAGCGTCTTTAGTGGACAGAATGGAGCGAATTTTAGCGATATTACGGAGATGAAAGAAGGCCGTTTTAGTAACGCTTTTAATGTGTGACTCAAAGGAGAGAGTTGGGTCAAAGATAACACCCAGATTCTTTACCGTGTCGCCTTGTTAAATTGTTTGGTTGTCAAATGTTAGAGTTGTATCATTAAATAGAGGTCGGTGTCTAGCAGGACCGATAATCAGCATTTCCGTTTTTTTGGCGTTGAGTTGCAAAAAGTTAGCGGACATCCATTGTTTAATTTCATTAAGACACGTCTCCAGCTGACTACAATCCGGCGTGTTGGTCAGCTTTAGGGGCATGTAAAGTTGGGTGTCATCAGCATAACAGTGAAAGCTAATACCGTATTTGCGTATGATGTCACCTAGCGGCAGCATGTAGATACTGATAGAGAAAAAGAAGAATCTTATCGACTATGGTGTCGCAACGGACTACAAAGGCGGATTCATGCAGATCCTAAATACAGATCGTCAAAAACATTTTTGATAGATTTTTGAAAGCCATGTGTAATGTTCTATATTTTCAATGGAACATATAACATTTTGGTGTTGTTTACTTGAGTCATATTGCCATCCTATTGCAGTCTACGGATATCTCTTGTTTGACTGCCATTTGCTGGTCACACTTATCATTACACCATGTACCAGATCAAATTACTTCAAAGTCGGTAAGGAAAACCAGAATTATTCCGTACATTAGTTAGACGCACCGGGTTATAAAGGCGCACTGTCGAGTTTTGAGGAAAATAAAATATTTTAAGTGCGCCTTATAGTCTGGAAAATACCGTACAATGCTCCTGTACACAAGATAGTGGTTACAATGTCTGCTGTGCACGACTGTGGCTTTGAACTAGTTTGTCAACTGAAATGCAGGCGCTGCAACAACAATGGAAGAAGTGTAAACTGCAGGGGAGACCGATGAAAAATACACCAACTTCGACCAGCCAATGACCCTTTCGGCTTACATTATACAACACTATACAGTATTATGGATTATATCCACGATGTAATTCCTATGTTTTAGGGTTCAACGAATCAACGTCAAAGTTTGACCAAATTGTCTGTGAAGGTTGCCTTAATCCAGTGCTCAAACATTTTCAAAACAACTCACTGTTACAGGATTGATTTTTTTCATGACATGTTTCACTTGTAACGCATTCAAAGATGCCATCAATTTTGAGTGACGGATTTATGATTCAGATGTTTCACTGCCACACCTCCTCCATTCTTTCAGCTCAAAGTCCACTCCTTGGTCAGCATCGAATGTTGTCAAATGTGTGGCTTTGGTCCTGTTGAGTGGAGTAGAATGTGCTCTTCAAGGTGAAGAAATATTTCTTTGTGGGTTATAAATATTGATACAGCGGTATCGCGAGATCCAAGTTTATTTGGTTCAGTGACGCAGCTCGTACCTCGAAAGAATATTGCAAAACAATGTTGAAATGAATAAAAATCAATTTATTATGTGCTTGCTTCAGGAGAGAATCTACGTAGCAATGTAACACCCCTGCCCTGCAGGCGCAATCAGAGCCTATAAATACAGATTTGCGACCATTTTTTCAGTCTCTTTTTCGCCTCCTGAAGCGACTGAGTATTGTTTCAGATTGAGACATAATAACTACTTATATACCTTCTCCCTTTAGGAGCAGCTTGTTGCTGGAAGGAAAGAAGAGTGTGCGGATCATCGGATCGTTTTAGGAATTATATTTATTGTGTGGCGCTGTGGCGAGCCACTTTCACCGTGAGGGAAAAACGCTACTTCACGTGACTGCAATTGATTGTTGCAGTCTTTGACCGGGTGAATAGTGAAAAAAAAACAAAAAACAACAACAACAAAAAAGAAGTACTTTTCGAGCTGAGAGAAGCCACTGCAGCCGCGAGGTCATATGCTTCCTGAGGCTGTATCCACACCTACTTTTTCTCCGCCGAGTCACTGTCTTGTCACAGAACGGCAATGTCGACATTTTTCCCCGCTGCCTCAATGCCCCCTGGCCTAGGCGAACGAGCTGGAAGAGCTGGCCACGGGGCCACTGGTCGGAACACGACGTGCGGGGAAGAAGAAATGCCCGGAGGCAGAGTTTGGGCAGCTGCAGGTGCAGGAGATACAACTGCATGCTCCCTCATAACTAGTGACATCTGTGGCATTGTGCTGTGTGATATAACTGCACATTACAGAGTGGCCCTTTATTGTGGGTGGCCTAAGGCACACCTATGCAATAATCATGCGGTTTCATCCACATCTTGATTGTTGTTATGCCACCGCTGTGAGATAGGATGGATTAAGAAGAAATGCTCACTAACACAGATTTAGACAGATTTGTGAGAAATATTTGAGAGGAATAGGTATTTTGTGAATATAGAAAACATTTCAGATCTTGAGTTCAACCCGGAGCTTCACGGTGGCAGAGGGGTTAGTGCGTCTGCCTCACAATACGAAGTTCCTGCAGTCCTGGGTTCAAATCCAGGCTCGGAATCTTTCTGTGTGGAGTTTGCATGTTCTCCCCGTGAATGCGTGGGTTCCCTCTGGGTACTCCAGCTTCCTCCCACCTCCAAAGACATGCACCTGGGGATAGGCTCCTCCCACCTCCAAAGACATGCACCTGGGGATAGGTTGATTGGCAACACTAAATTGGCCCTAGTGTGTGAATGTGAGTGTGAATGTTGTCTGTCTATCTGTGTTGGCCCTGCGATGAGGTGGCGACTTGTCCAGGGTGTACCCTGCCTTCCGCCCGGTTGTAGCTGAGATAGGCGCCAGCGCCCCCCGCGACCCCGAAAGGGAATAAGCGGTAGAAAATGAATGGATGGATGGATGGAGTTCAACCCGTGCAAAATGGGAGCAAAAACGGAGATGTTGCATTTCTATTTTTGTTCAGTGTATGTTCTGAACCAAACTGTTGTTCTAATGGTGTCTGGCCTCACTTCACCTCCTGCCTGACCTTATTTGGTATACTGTTGACCGACATGATGGCCTGTTGAACTTAAATGAAATAGAATGGATGTTTACGGAATGTGACCGTAGTTTTATCAGAATCAGAATCACTTTAATAATCCCTGAGGGGAAATTAACATTTATGAACAAAGATTACACGCCAACTTGCAGTGTCATTCAGATGGCGGGTTCAGCCTCAGTCGGACAATAGAGACTGAACAACCGGTCGCACAGCTGTATTCATAGGTCCTGATTGCGCCACATTGTCTCCTGACCAACCCTTCCTTGGAGAGAGTGACGCGTAGGATGGCGTGTTGACCTTTATTCATAAAACCAAAGTTATGTTCAGGATTTTTCGATAATTTTAATCTAATACGGTAATATTAACCGCCAGCAGTATTACAGCGGTTATCATTTCTGCCGTTTATTTGCGCGTGATACGAATGCCCGCAGCTGCTGCAAAGAGTGACCGCTCTGCCTCTTGGCAGCCTGTAACAACGCATGCATACGGCGGTTATTGAGGCTGGCAAACGTATCCAGTTCATTTTCAGTTATAGTTCGGTTAATTGACTTATCGAAAATCATCCCAGGTCGTTGTTAAACTGGATGTTTTGTAGTATCTAACAGGGTTTACTCGTATCCTGAGGTACTGTAATATTGAGTCAATAATATTTTTCATTTGTAATACCTTGGTGTATTTAAGTACCTTAGCTACCTCTGGAGGTAGATTTTGAAACGGTTTCTTTAGTTCCTTGAATTTTTCCCTGCTTCCTTCACACTGAAACTCCCAACGGGCAGCTAAATGGCTGGATTGACTAAGGTGTGAAAAGCCTACATTTGACAACAACATCGTTCATACGCATGCCGTGTTCCAGGTAATTCAGCCTCGATTTCAAATTTTTCAATGATTCCATCAATACTTCCATCATTCAATGCTGGTAACAGGGAGGAGGTGAAAAGAGTTCAGGTGCTGCTGAAGACCAAACTCAGGGAGGCCAAGGAGAACTACAGGAGGAAGCTGGAAGGGAAGCTGAAGGACAACAACATGAAGGCGGTCTGGAGAGGTATGCCGACCATCACCGTTGGGGGGTGGATGGAGACAAAGAGAGGGCCAATGAGCTAAACCAGTTCTTTAACAGGTTTGACACAGTGGCTTCGACAAGCTCCTGCCCCCCCCCCCGAAACATGCCAGCTGGGCCCCTGACAACCTTAGCGAACCAATCCATCCCCCCTCCCCTCCTCACAGCCCCCCAACTCCAATGACTACCTCCCCCTACCTAACACCTCACCCTCAGAAGGATGATCCCGCCCTCCCCCAACCACCTGAGACTCACCCAGTGTGTCTGTCTGCAGAACAGGTGAATGCACAGCTAAATAAGTTACACACAGGCAAGGCCGCGGGTCCTGACGGTGTGATACCCAGGGTACTCAAAACCTGCGCCCCAAAGCTGTGTGGTGTGCTCCAGCACATCTTCAACATGAGCCTTAGGCTGCAGAAAGTCCCCACACTGTGGAAAACCTAACATGCCAGGGGCTGTTCAACTTGGAGACCTGCTGCGGAAATGGGTACGGCCTGGCGCGAGATTTACACCTTCTCCCCCGGATTTTCCCCATCCCCAAGTGCACGCGACCCAGCACATCAAAGGACTACAGGCCGGTGGCTCTAACCTCCCATATCATGAAGACCATGGAGAGGTTGGTCCTGGAACAACTCCGCCCTATAGTCAAGCCCCACCTGGACCCACTCCAATTCGCCTACCAGCCACGACTGGGAGTGGAAGACGCAGTCATCTACCTGCTGAACCGAGCCCACACCCACCTGGACAATCCTGCAAGCAGTGTGAGGGTCATGTTTTTTGACTTCTCCAGTGCTTTTGATACAATACAGCCTGGGCTACTGGGTGTGAAGTTGGAGAAGATGCAGGTGGAGGCCCCCTTGGTGTCCTGGGTTGTAGATTACCTGACTGACAGACCACAGTACGTGCGACTGCAGGACTGTGTGTCTGACAGGCTGGTCAGCAACACCGGGGCCCCGGAGGCTACAGTACTCTTCCCCTTCCTCTTCACCATTTACACCACCGATTTCCACTATCAGTCAGAGTCCTGCCACCTTCAGAAGTTTTCTGATGACTCTGCGATAGTGGGGTGTATTGAGGAAGGTGATGACGAGGAATACAGGACACTGGTGGAGGACTTTGTCACATAGTGTGAAAAGAACCACCTCCGGCTCAATGTTACGAAGACCAAGAAGCTGGTTGTGGACCTGGGAAGGAGGAGGAGTACTTCAGCGACCCCTGTTTCCATCAGGGGGGTGGATGTGTACATGGTTGAGGATAATAAATACCTCGGTGTACACATGGACAACAAGCTGAATGGGTCAAAACACGCTACAAGAAGGGACAGAGCTGAATCTATATTTCCTTTGGAGGCTAGGATCCTTCAACGTCTGTACAAAGATGTTGAAGATCTTTTACGAGTCGGTGGTGGCAGGCGCCCTCTTGTATGCCGTGGCTTGCTGGGGCAGCGGACTGAGAGTGAGGGACGCAAACAGACTGGACAAGTTGGTAGAGAAGGCCAGTAATGTGGTGGGAGTGGAGCTGGACTCTCTGGCGGTGGTGTCAGAGAGGAGAAGTCTAGCAAAACTCCTAGCTATTATGGACAACACCTCCCACCCACGACACTCGGACCTTGCAGAGAGAATGAGCACGTTCAGTGGAAGGCTCAGACTCCCAAAATGCAACACGGAACGACACAGGAGGTCCTTCACACAGACAGCCATCAGACTGTATAATGCATATGTTCCTTGACTGCACTTAAATGTAGAATATATGTAGAATATATTTATACTATTCATATATTATATATATAATATATGTTATATATTCTTTATCATTATTATTGTCTATTGTGAGCGAACTGTGGTGCTGAATTTCCCCCAGGGATCAATAAAGTACTTTCTATTCTATTCTATTCTATTCTATGCTATCCTTTGTTTCAATAGCTTATCTCTCAATGCTGCTATCTTTCTTAATAGTCTTTGATTATTTCTTTGATTATCTTCATCAGTAGGTCGTCTTTCAATTTGTATGTTGATCTAATCACCATCACCTAGATGGCGGCAGACATTTTACCGTCTTGCTGATGTTTCCCCTGTTAAATTCCTCTGTGAGAAATGTGGTCAAACAAGTGACACCGCTACTTGTAGTGTCGCTACTTTTTAACACTGCGCAATGTTGTGCATTAGGTAGACACATCAACCACTTTGCCTCCTGAAAGTTTTGTGCTGGTCATGTTGGTAACAATTAGCAGCCACGTTTTCATCAGTTGTGGCTACAAATGTAGCTTACTATAACCATTGGATAACTGTGGAGGAAATAAATGATACACTTTCACTGTAAAGCGCTTTAGTTATCTTGAATAAATCCTACTATATTGGGGTTGTGTAATGCAAATCCAACTTTTCTCACCTATTGGTACCTGTTTTTTGGATTTGGAAACATTGCCTTCTTTCCAACTTGCTCCAAACAAGCGGTTTGGAATTTGAGACCTTAGTGACGTATTTTGCCTTAGTTACGTCAGCGGATAGCTCCATATATGGTAGAGGTTAACCCAAAGAGCTTTGTGTGAGTCTGCCATTTTTATTTGTAGTCTGTCGTTGTAGTACTATCAATCTATCAAACTATCAAAGTACTATCAATAAAGTACTATCTATCTAGTCATTCAGGTCCTTATTTTCTCTGGCCTTGTTGGGGCAGACTGGCTAATGCATGGCTCTAAAATCATCCGTTGTTGCCTGTAGTTGTAACTTATATCTGTCTGAAGACTCCATGTGGAAGCGATAAAAACTACAACATGGTTGACAGGGTGGAGACGCAGTCGAAGGGGGCCTGCACGAGGGCTGTGGCACATTAATAAGACAGCCCACAAAACAGCGCATTCTAAAGACATAGTCAGGAAGTGGCTTGAAAATGATTTGTACTGCAAAATCTATGCACAATTTGGATCAAAGCACTGCATAAACATTGACGAGAAAATTTCCTTTACAGTATAAAACATACGTAACCATAGCGTCTAACCACACCTTTCATGTAACCAACCACAGTTAAGGTGAAGTAGCTTGTGCAGACAAAACAAATTGTGTTATTAATCTGTTTTTCTACGTGATTAATGTGATCAGTTTAGTTATCATCACACAGGTTAAAGTGTTAAAATTGACAACCATACAAAATATTTGAAGGTTCATGTCAAACCTTGCAGTGATGGGGTTGCTCTGGGAAGTGGGACTTGTTGAATCATGCAAAAGAGCAGGGCCTGTAGATCCATTTAGGCCAAAAGAAATAGAACTTCCCACGGAGGTCCGACTCCCGCGATGTATCACATTGTTCCTCTGGTTAGCTGGCTTCACAGTCACGATAAGATTGTGGCTGTTGGCCACCATCATGTCTGTTACCTAAAATAAAACAGAGAAAGTTGTCAGGTGTAAAACATCCATCCATCTTCTTCCGCTTATCCGAGGTCGGGTCGCAGGGGCAACAGCCTAAGCAGGGAAACCCAGACTTCCCTCTCCCCAGCAACTTCGTCTAGCTCTTCCCGGGGAATCCCGAGGCGTTCCCGGGCCAGCCGGGAGACATAGTATTCCCAACGTGTCCTGGGTCTTCCCGTGGCCTCCTACCGGTTGGACGTGCCCTAAACACCTCCCTAGGGAGGCGTTCGGGTGGCATCCTGACCAGATGCCCGAACCACCTCATCTGGCTCCTCTCAATGTGGAGGAGCAGCGGCTTTACTTTGAGTTCCTCCCGGATGGCAGAGCTTCTCACCCTATCTCTAAGGGAGAGCCCCGCCACACGGCGGAGGAAACTCATTTCGGCCGTTTGTACCCGTGATCTTATCCTTTCGGTCATGACCCAAAGCTCATGACCATAGGTGAGGATGGGAACGTAGATCGACCGGTAAATTGAGAGCTTTGCCTTCCAGCTCAGCTCCTTCTTCACCACAACGGATCGGTACAACGTCCGCATTACTGAAGATGCCGCACCGATCCGCCTGTCGATCTCATGATCCACTCTTCCCTCACTCGTGAACAAGACTCCTAGGTACTTGAACTCCTCCACTTGGGGCAGGGTCTCCTCCCCAACCCGGAGATGGCATTCCACCCTTTTCCGGGCGAGAACCATGGACTCGGACTTGGAGGTGCTGATTCTCATTCCGGTCGCTTCACACTCGGCTGCGAATCGATCCAGCGAGAGCTGAAGATCCCGGTCAGATGAAGCCATCAGGACCACATCCTCTGCAAAAAGCAGAGACCTAATCCTGCGGTCACCAAACCGGAACCCCTCAACGCCTTGACTGCGCCTAGAAATTCTGTCCATAAAACATGTAAAACATGTAAAACATGTTTGTGTCAATCATCTATTGCTATTAAGACCCTCTTATTTCATCGTAACAGCCCCAAAAACACTGGGATTTTTACCTCGACCAGATGGTTATGTGATCCTAGGGTTTTTTTCGTTACTAAAATAACTTAAAAAACTATGGGAAGATGTATATGGAAATTTTAGGAAATGTGAGAAATGGAATAAGGAATAAGTGATTCGATTTTGGGTTTGATCCTGATTATGCACTGCGCTGGCATATGGCCATGTCGTCCGTTCTTTGCAATACTTTTCTTAATGCTTCATCATGTTCCTTATGCGTCTTTCCATACAACATTTTCTTAGTTTTTTTCACTCAGTATAGGTCCAAGCAAAATCAATGGCCGAGCTTCACACAAAAGCGATCTGGGGCGAGTTGAAAAGCAGCATAGACGAGACGTTTCATTGCCGACTTGTTGTCAGCCGTGGTTAGTTGGAGAGAATAAAATAGGAACCAACATCAACAGGGTGGTGAGATACAACGAGGCTGCCAACGTTGACAAGGTCGTTACGGAGGAGTTTGCGACGCAGGATTTTATCGACAACTTTGTCTTTTTTTTAGTTAGTTATTAGCAACATACAGTGGGTGAGCTAAGGACAACGTTATTTTATTTGGGGGGTGATCTGGATCACTGTCTGGCTTTAGAATTATATCAAATGATTAATAACTATTGGCAGATTAGCATGTGGCAAAAATCAGCTAGCCTGTTCACATTAGCTGTAACTGTCGAATTTTGCCAGGACGCCTCAACTGTAATCTTAGTAAAAGACATGAATTATACGTATCGAACTTTGTACGTTTACTGGGAAACATGTCCCAACACCATCTTTAACAGTATTTTTTTTTTTACAAAGACTCAAGCAGCTATAGCTAAAATTAATCCCCGCTTTAAGATGAAAACATAATTCTTGTTACAAAAGGTTTGCTAGAAGAAATGGTGAACTGCAGGATATGAGGCACATGAGTTTGACTGCTTTTGTGGTCCATTCGAGTGGCTGTTGGAATTTCCTCTACATTTTGGGTCATTAAAAAACACAAAACTGCTTTTAATTGATCATGGTCAAAGTGTAAATGGTATAGTGCAAATGGTATCGTGCTCAGTAACAAATCTGCATGGTACATTTATGAATGCTATACAAACATATTTTCATAACCTTTCAAAAATGTGCATTTCAACAATTATTGAGCTGTAGATAGTTCACCATGTCAAGCTATTTCCAGTTGGATATATTGGCAGCATCTCTAAAATGAGTTGTTAAAATTTCATTCATTCATCCACCCCAGATTTCTGCCTTGTCTTCCATTGGGGGACATGACATCAAGTAGATAGCCTGGAACATCCGGTCACACATTTTTTGACAATTTGGCCAAGAAAATATCATGGAAAAGAGCAATTGGAAAAAGGTCCCTCCGACAAATGGCATTGAGAGCAGAAAATACCACTTGAAAAAGTTTGATTTGAAGGAAAAAGTTATGTTTTTATGGTGGTATAGCTCCAAAAAAGGCTTGGTCAAAATGCCATAGTGTAAAATTAATTGGCAGGAATGTTGAGGATGAACACACTTATTGTAATTAAACACAAACATAATGCCCAAATGTTCTAATCATATTTATTACTATATTAACATGTACTTTTAACCGCAAAAAATTATTATACAGTATCATCCACTGATCACATCCACATCGAGAGGAGCCAGATGTGGTGGTTCGGGCATCTGGTCAGGCGAATGTGGAAATACTGTCAAAGTGCTTTGGGCGGCTTAAAAAGGGGTAGAAAAGCGCTATACAAGTACAACCCATTTACTATCTTGCCAAAGTCTGCAAAGTTAGAAAACCACTCAAGCAGGGTGTAACACATGAAGCTAAAAAGACGTCACTTTGAAGATTATTTGTTGGGAATATTAAAAAGTACAGTACATGTTGAGGTGCCGACAGCTATGAAAACTAAAGAACAATGTGCTGTTACCTGATCCAATGATTTTCCCGTAACATCGATGCCATTGACCTCGAGGATTTCATCATTAAGTCCCAGGAGGCCTGTGCTCTCTGCAAGACCACCACGCACCAGGCGAGATATGAACACTCCTGGAACCTATAGCAAGAAAGAATAAAAAAAACAGTCCAGTGGTACATCACTTCTTATTGTATGATACTGCAAGTACAGTTAGAGTCATTAGTTCAGGCTGATGAGTCAGGCTAAGTAATCGTTTCTTGTGTCATTGATTGCTTTAAGGCCACCTGGAGAACATCTAAAGGGGAATTTTGCACAACATGCAACACAGTCTGGTTAGAAAAACTATAGTCACATGCTGGGCTGTCATTTATATACTGTGTGTGTGTATATATATATATATATATATATATATATATATATATATATATATATATATATATATATATTTATTTATGTAGGTATCAATCCGATACCAAGTAGTTACAGGATCATATTCAAAGTCCACATGTGTCCAGGGATGTATTTTCTGAGTTCATAAACATGATATGAATTTAAAAAAAGGGGAAAAAAAGCTATTCTGATGTTAAAATTATTGATGTAATCATAGTAGTACTGACTAGATACGCTATTGTACTTGGTATTATTACAGTGGATGTCAGGTGTAGATCCACCAGAGGCATAATCTCCATCCATCCATCCATTTTCTACCGCTTATTCCCTTTCGGGGTCGCGGGGGGCGCTGGGGCCTATCTCAGCTACAATCGGGCGGAAGGCAGGGTACACCATGGACAAGTCGCCACCTCATCGCAGGGCCAACACAGATAGACAGACAACATTCACACTCACATTCACACACTAGGGCCAATTTAGTGTTGCCAATTAACCTATCCCCAGGTGCATGTCTTTGGAAGTGGGAGGAAGCCGGAGTACCCGGAGGGAACCCACGCATTCACGGGGAGAACATGCAAACTCCACACAGAAAGATCCCGAGCCTGGATTTGAACCCAGGACTGCAGGAACTTCGTATTGTGAGGCAGACGCACTAACCCCTCTGCCACCGTGAAGCCCACGCATAATCTCCAATCTTATTTAAATAAAAATATTATTATTTTTTTCAAAAACTCTGGTTTAATAGGAGGTTTAAAACATCAACAGCAACATGAAAATAATTGACCTTTAACAATGGTGTTTTTTATAGGTAAACATTATTATAGCACATACACCTGCTTCATAATGTGTGGAAGGCTGTGTTCGGAAAATTAGTCATTAATTATGGTTACTTGTTACTTTACCAAAAATGTCATTGAATTACTAACATAATTACTTTTTAATACATGTAATTAATTACACGGGGAAAATAATGTGTTACTTAAAAAAAAAAAAAATTAAATATCAGGCATAATGCAGTTGAGATGAGTGTCGTGTGCGAGTGCCTTTTAAATGGCAGTGCCTGTTGCCTGGTGACACAATAATAGATTTGATTTCTATTATATTTGAATAACAGGTCTCAAAGTGCGACAGAGTAAAAACATCATAAAAACATTAAAATAAGACAGTAAAACCCACCAAAAAAACAATTTTAAAATGTATTTAAATTTAAACGCATTTATTCATTTATTTGAAAACATGAGTATTAATTGTACCACCAGAACTGTAAATTTAGTTTAAAAAACAGATATAAATTAGTGACCAATAACCACAACAAGTAATAATAACAGCAGTAACAATAAGGTAAGGTTTACTCAGGTGTACTGGAGAGGAGGCTACGCCGGATAGTCGAACCTCGGATTCAGGAGGTTTTCAGGTGGTTTTCGTCCTGGTCGTGGAACTGTGGACCAGCTCTATACTCTCGGCAGGGTTCTTGAGGGTGCATGGGAGTTTGCCCAACCAGTCTACATGTGCTTTGTGGACTTGGAGAAGGCATTCGACCTTGTCCCTCGGGAAGTCTTGTGGGGAGTGCTCAGAGAGTATGGGGTATCGGACTGTCTTATTGTGGCGGTCCGCTCCCTGTACGATCAGTGTCAGAGCTTGGTCCGCATTGCCGGCAGTAAGTCGAACACATTTCCAGTGAGGGTTGGACTCCACCAACGCTGTCCTTTGTCACCGATTCTGTTCATAACTTTTATGGACAGAATTTCTAGGCGCAGTCAAGCCGTTGAGGGGTTCCGGTTTGGTGGCCACGGGATTAGGTCTCTGCTTTTTGCAGATGATGTGGTGCTGATGGCTTCATCTGGCCAAGATCTTCAGCTCTCACTGGATCAGTTCGCTGCCGAGTGTGAAGCGACCGGAATGAGAATCAGCACCTCCAAGTCTGAGTCCATGGTTCTCGCCCGGAAAAGGATGGAATGCCATCTCCGGGTTGGGGAGGAGACCCTGCCCCAAGTGGAGGGGTGTTTAAGTACCTAGGAGTCTTGTTCACGAGTGAGGGAAGAGTGGATCGTGAGATCGACAGGCGGATCGGTGCGGCGTCTTCAGTAATGCGGACGTTGTACCGATCCGTTGTGGTGAAGAAGGAGCTGAGCCGGAAGGCAAAGCTCTCAATTTACCGGTCGATCTACGTTCCCATCCTCACCTATGGTCATGAGCTTTGGGTCATGACCGAAATGATAAGATCACGGGTACAAGCGGCCGAAATGAGTTTCCTCCGCCGTGTGGCGGGTCTCTCCCTTAGAGATAGGGTGAGAAGCTCTGCCATCCGGGAGGAACTCAAAGTAAAGCTGCTGTTCCTCCACATCGAGAGGAGCCAGATGAGGTGGTTCGGGCATCTGGTCAGGATGCCACCCGAACGCCTCCCTAGGGAGGTGTTTAGGGCACGTCCAACCGGTAGGAGGCCACAGGGAAGACCCAGGACACGTTGGGAAGACTATGTCTCCCGGCTGGCCTGGGAACGCCTCGGGATCCCCTGGGAAGAGCTAGACGAAGTGGCTGGGGAGAGGGAAGTCTGGGTTTCCCTGCTTAGGCTGTTGCCCCCGCGACCCGACCTTGGATAAGCGGAAGAAGATGGATGGATATATGCACACACACACACACACACACACACACACACACGCACACACACACACACACACGTAGGTATATATTCACCGTAAAACCAAAATGTATACTTCTAATTAAGACTTTGCAGCTCTCCAGCACTGCGCAAGGGATCATTGGAGATGTACCGGTAGTTTACTTTTTTGAAACCAGCCCCCTTTATAGCTTCAAAAAAAAAAAAAATACACTGATAAGAGTATTTCAAGTTCTCCTTTGACTCTGTCACATGCCACAGCATTATTGCTAACATTTTGAAATCCAAATACAACAACATTTACAATACTGTTACATCCCTAGTCATTAGAGATTGGCGCCAAATCCCTGTCACATAATGACATTGGTGCCAGCAAAACAGATGGTACCCAAACCGAAAAAAGAAGAAGCTATCCGTGTTTAATTCCGGTGCTAAATGAATGTAGTCACAGCAACCTGCTTGGTAATAACAATGTGCAATTAACTAATGCAGCATTCCAACAGACACACAGAGTTTGAAAATCTTTTTAAACTTGTTACTGAACTTAATACGTGAACAGCAGGCTTGTTGTTAGCCACAAAACATCACACTCCCTCATTATGCACCAATGACGGTTGCGGCGAGTGATGTTGCGTTAATGAGCACCCAAAATTATGAGCGCCAATATTACTTAAGTCGCTTTCAGCACATTTTCCGTAAAATATTTACAATACTTTGTAGGACTCAACAAAAGGCAAGACTGGCACATTTAACTAATGGCAAGGACTACTTCCTGAATATGGCAACACACCTTAGCCCAGGGGTGCCCACACTTTTTCTGCAGGCGAGCTACTTTTCAATTGACCAACTCGAGGGGATCTACCTCATTTATATATATCATTTATATTTATTTATTTACGAAAGAGACATTTTTGTAAACAAGTTAAATGTGTTTAATGATAATACAAGCATGTGTAACACATATAGATGTCTTTCTTTCACGAAGACAAGAATATAAGTTGGTGTATTACCTGATTCTGATGACTTGCATTGATTGTAATCAGACAGTAATAATGATAACGCCCACATTTTCAAATGGAGGAGAAAAAAAGTTGTCCTTTCTGTACAACACCACATGAAAGTGGTTGGTTTTTGGCATCTAATTCATCCAACTTCCATACACTTTACAAGAAAAACATTGGCGGCAAATTCCGTAGCTTGCTTGATTGACATTCACGGCACCCGAGGGTCTTGTGAGATGACGCTGGCTGCTGCCAGTTCATTATAATGAAAAAATGACAGAGAGGAAGGCGAGAAACACTTTTTATTTCAACAGACTTTCGCGCCGTCCCTTCCGTCAAAACTCTAAAGGCCGACTGCACATTTCCTATCTTCACAATAAAAGCCCTGCTTCATGCTGCCTGCGCTAACAAAATAAGAGTCTCAGAAAGCTGGCGTGCACAAGTGATGTGCACGCCAGCTTTCTGAGGGATCGCTTGTGCACGCCAGTTTTCCGAGACTCTGTATTTAGTTAGCGCAGGCAGCATGAAGCAGGGCTTTTATTGTGAAGATAAGAAATGTGCAGTCGGCCTTTAGAGTTTTGACGGAAGGTACGGCGCGAGAGTCTGTTGAAATAAAAAGTGTTTCTCGCCTTCCTCTCGGTCATATTTTCATAATAATGATCTTGCAGCAGCCAGCGTCATCTCACAAGACCCTCCGGTACCGTGAATGTCATTTAAGTGACGTCTTGGTGAAGATTGATGATCACTAATTTTTAGATCTATTTTTTTTAAAAGCCTGGCTCGAGATCGACTGACACGCCCCCCCGTGGTCGACTGGTAGCTCGCGATCGACGTAATGGGCACCCCTGCCTTAGCCTACACGCCACAGTCATCTAATAATTGGAATTGCTACTGTATGCAAAGTCTCCTATGTAAAACTTGCAAATGACACCCAAAATTGTTATTGAACGTACAATGTTAATATAAAATGATGAATCTTACCTTTTCGACACCATGTGGCGTCACTCGCACGCTGACCCCGTCTCGGATATAGAAGCCCAGTGGTTTATGGGTGCCATGCTTGTGGAGCCGTACGCGCCGATGTGTCTCAGGTAAGATATCCACGTCGATGATTGATGAAATTTGACGGAAGTCCTTTGGTCTGCTAATCATGCGACCAAGTTTGTTCTTTGAGTGGATCGACAATGAGCCATTGGTACGGAGTACTGACAGCCCTAAGCCTTTTTTACGCCGGTTGTCTGGAAATCGTGCAGGTTCATCCTCTTGAAAAAAAATCAGAGAGAGGAAGAGGGGAAAAAAAACAGTAGTTGTTAGTGTGCCGTGAGAAAGCGTCAGGATTGGTTGTCACACTCATATCTCGCCAGCGATAATTATTAAATAAATGCGATCAAAAGTCCGCTTACAATGAAGCTTAAGGAAAACGCTCTATTTCATTCTCAAAGACCTTAAAAATATTGAGTTTTTTTTTTAATACAGGAGGTATATATGTAATGTAGTCAATCCATTTTCTACCACTTGTCTCTTTCGGGGTCGCTGAACCCTATCTCAGCTGCATTCGGGCGGTGGGGTCATCACAGGGCCAACACAGATAGACAACATTCACACTCACATTCACAAACTAGGGCCAATTAGGTGTTGCCATTCAACCTATTCCCAGGTGCATGTCTTTGGAGGTGGGAGGAAGCTGTTAATGTAATAACGAGCACATTTAAAGTCACATTTAATATTTACGTATTTTGGTCATTTTTAATTTAAAAAAGGCATCACGTTTGATTTTTTCCCCCTTCGTCACTGTTTAACACTCACTGCAGACCTAATGACAGCCAACAAATATAATAAAACATATCTTATTGTGCAACGTCCGCTGTAATTAGGATGCCGACTGCTCGGACGTTCATATTGTCACGATCCGCTACACAGATCGTTTCTTGTTTTGCTTTGGATATGTTTTGATCACACCTCCAAGTCCGAGTCCATGGTTCTCGCCCGGAAAAGGGTGGAGTGCTATCTCCGGGTTGGGGAGGAGACCCTGCCCCAAGTGGAGGAGTTCAAGTACCTAGGAGTCTTGTTCACGAGTGAGGGAAGAGTGGATCGTGAGATCGACAGGCGGATCGGTGCGGCGTCTTCAGTAATGCGGACGTTGTACCGATCCGTTGTGGTGAAGAAGGAGCTGAGCCGGAAGCTCTACGTTCCCATCCTCACCTATGGTCATGAGCTTTGGGTCATGACCGGAAGGATAAGATCACGGGTACAAGCGGCCGAAATTAGTTTCCTCCGCCGTGTGGCGGGGCTCTGCCTTAGAGAGAGGGTGAGAAGCTCTGCCATCCGGGAGGAACTCAAAGTAAAGCCGCTGCTCCTCCACATCGAGAGGAGCCAGATGAGGTGGTTCGGGCATCTGGTCAGGATGCCACCCGAACGCCTCCCTAGGGAGGTGTTTAGGGCACGTCCAGCTGGTAGGAGGCCACGAGGAAGACCCAGGACACGTTGGGGAGACTATGTCTCTCGGCTGGCCTGGGAACGCCTCGGGATCCCCCGGGAAGAGCTAGACGAAGTGGCCGGGGAAAGGGAAGTCTGGGTTTCCCAGCTTAGGCTGCTGCCCCCGCGACCCGACCTCGGATAAGCGGAAGAAGATGGATGGATGGATGTTTTGATCACGTTTGGACTGTGCCGATCCCTTCAGTTGAACACTTCCTTGTTTACATTCGTCACCATGGCTACTTAATTACGCCTCCTGCAAGCACTCCCGAAGCACACCTGTTTTGATTTATTGTGTTGTATTTAAGACCGCCTGCTACCTCAGTTCCTCGTCGCCAGTTTGTTTGCACCACGCAACAGTTATGTTAGTTTTGTCTGTTTGTATTCTCTGCTAAGTATAGCTTAGCCTCCGCGCGCTCGGCTCGCGCTTTATGGACTTTTTGAACTCTGCCTTTTGCTCACGTTTTGTGTTCTGTTTCCCGTGCATTGGCAAACTTTTATTTTTACCGTTGGTACAAGTTTTCCTTTTGTATTTTTATATTAAAATCTGTTCCTACCTTCATTCCTGCTTGTTTTGATCCCGTGCATCGAGAGGCGACACTCCCCGCACATCCGCGATGCAACGCAACCGTAACAGAAACTGGCGACCAGAAACGCGCCACCTTGCGTGGGATCCTCCAGAACTCCGTCCCCGACAAGCAGGATATCCACCGCTCCAACCCAGGACTCTTCTCTAAGGGTTGGTACTTTGTTCACTTATCCTGTTCCCAGTCACCATGCTGTTAGCCCCGCACAACCTCCCGCCTCCCCTGTCACTCAACATGACGTCACTTCGTTCCCGCCTCCCTATGACGTCACTGTTAACCCCTTGTTAGACACTCCACCTACCTTTTCTTTTAATAGCAGCGACAATGGGTTTTTTGAGTCAGAATTTTCTCATTTGTCACCTAAGGACCTGTTTTCTTTAAAGAAAATTTACAAGGACAATTTTTGCAGCCCTGAAGCCAGTCACCCACCTAAGAATGAGTTTAATTCGAGTATTATCAGGACATTTTTCGCCACTACAGCTCTAGTCCGCCTTTGCCCCTCACACTTACTTCCCCGCCTCGTAAGTCTCGTTCCCCGCCCAAGTCTGTGTTTTCCTCTCCTGTTAGTGAGGATTTTGGACATTTTAGAGGGGAGGAATCTGCCCTCCTCCAAACCTCCCACCGCCCACCCTTGGGGTCAGTCTCTGGCAACAAGGAACCCGTCTGGAATCCGGGTCTTGAAGGGAGGGCTAGTGATAGTAGCTGTGCTACGGCGGTAGCACAGCTGCGAAACACTAAGCCACAACCCTCAATTCAACCCCTTCCACCGTTGTTCCAGCACATAAAACTTCTGCCCATTAGACCTCCTCCACCAGAGTTCCCCCCGGTTAAGCCTGCACATCCCTGGATCTCCACCACCTGTCTTGCGACCCGATAAGCCACTTATGCCACCTAGACCTCCACCACCGGTGTTCCGTCCGTGCCCTAGTTCTTGTTTTAGTACCAGTCTCTTTCAGAGTTCAAGTCCTAGCCTTCTTCCTCGTCTGTGTTCCAGTCCTACTCGTCGACCGACTTGTAGATTGAGTCGTAGTCCAAGTCCTGGTCCGAGTTTTTGTTCTAGTCCTGTTTCAAGTCCGAGTCCTGTCCCGAGTCTAGTTTCTTGTCATCTTAATATTAGTTCTGATTCCCCTCTTCGTCCTAGTCCGAACCCTGGTCCTTGCCCAGGTTCTTGTCCGAGCCCCAGTGTTACTGTTAGTCCTAGTCCTTGTCCAAGCCCTGGCCCGAGCACCAGTAAGATTGTAAGTCCTGTTCCTTGCTCTAGATCTTGCAAGAGCACTAGTTTGATTGTTAGTCCTGGTCCTCACACAAGTCCTTGCCCAAGCCCTAGTGTTTGTCTTATCCCTAATCGTAGTCCTAGTACTTCTCTCAGCCAGTCCCCTAGTTCTCCTCGGTGGGTCCCTGTGCCTGCTTCACGGCTGATACCCGTTCCAGTTCTCGGCGGAGACCAGTACCTACTCCGCGGCGGATACCAGCTCCGGCTCCACCAGTTCCGGCTCCACCAGTTCCTGCTCCGCGGCGGAGACCAGCTCCTTATCCTCTGCCGGCTTCTACACCTGCTCATCTGCCGGCTTCTGCACCTGCTCATCTGCCGGCTTCTGCACCTGTTCATCTGCCGGCTTCTGCTCCTGCTCATCTGCCGGCTTCTGCTCCCGCTCATCTGCCGGCTTCTGCTCCCGCTCATCTGCCGGATTCTGCTCCTGCTCCTCTGCCGGATTCTGCTCCTGCTCCTCTGCCGGATTCTGCTCCTGCTCCTCTGCCGGATTCTGCTCCTGCTCCTCTGCCAGCTTCAGCTCCTGATCCTCTGCCGGCTTCTGCACCTGCTCATCTGCCGGCTTCTGCACCTGCTCATCTGCCGGCTTCTGCACCTGCTCATCTGCCGGCTTCTGCTCCTGCTCATCTGCCGGCTTCTGCTCCTGCTCATCTGCCGGCTTCTGCTCCTGCTCATCTGCCGGATTCTGCTCCTGCTCCTCTGCCGGATTCTGCTCCTGCTCCTCTGCCGGCTTCTGCTCCTGCTCCTCTGCCGGATTCTTCTCCTGCTCCTCTGCCGGCTTCAGCTCCTGATCCTCTGCCGGCCTCTGCACCTGATCCTCTGCCGGCCTCTGCACCTGATCCTCTGCACCTGATCCTCTGCCGGCCTCAGCACCTGATCCTCTGCCGCCCTCTGCACCTGATCCTCTGCAGACATCTGCACCTGCTCCTCTGCCAGCCTCTGCACCTGCTCCTCTGCCGGCATCAGCACCAGCATCGGTGCCTGCTTCGGCTGCAGCCCCCGCACCGGTGCCTGCTCCACCAGTACCTGCTCCGCGGCGGAGACCAGCTCCTTATCCTCTGCCGGCTTCTACACCTGCTCATCTGCCGGCTTCTGCACCTGCTCATCTGCCGGCTTCTGCTCCTGCTCATCTGCCGGCTTCTGCTCCTGCTCATCTGCCGGATTCTGCTGCTGCTCATCTGCCGGATTCTGCTCCTGCTCCTCTGCCGGATTCTGCTCCTGCTCCTCTGCCGGATTCTGCTCCTGCTCCTCTGCCGGCTTCTGCTCCTGCTCCTCTGCCGGATTCTGCTCCTGCTCCTCTGCCAGCTTCAGCTCCTGATCCTCTGCCGGCTTCTGCACCTGCTCATCTGCCGGCTTCTGCACCTGCTCATCTGCCGGCTTCTGCTCCTGCTCATCTGCCGGCTTCTGCTCCTGCTCATCTGCCGGCTTCTGCTCCTGCTCATCTGCCGGATTCTCCTCCTGCTCATCTGCCGGATTCTGCTCCTGCTCATCTGCCGGATTCTGCTCCTGCTCATCTGCCGGATTCTGCTCCTGCTCATCTGCCGGATTCTGCTCCTGCTCCTCTGCCGGATTCTGCTCCTGCTCCTCTGCCGGCTTCTGCTCCTGCTCCTCTGCCGGATTCTGCTCCTGCTCCTCTGCCGGCTTCAGCTCCTGATCCTCTGCCGGCTTCAGCTCCTGATCCTCTGCCGGCTTCAGCTCCTGATCCTCTGCCGGCCTCTGCACCTGATCCTCTGCCGGCCTCTGCACCTGATCCTCTGCACCTGATCCTCTGCCGGCCTCAGCACCTGATCCTCTGCCGCCCTCTGCACCTGATCCTCTGCCGACCTCTGCACCTGCTCCTCTGCACCTGCTCCTCTGCCAGCCTCTGCACCTGCTCCTCTGCCGGCATCAGCACCAGCATCGGTGCCTGCTTCGGCTGCAGCCCCCGCACCGGTGCCTGCTTTGGCTGCAGCCCCTGCACATTTGTCTGCTGCTTATAACAATATCACTAATACTTGGTTACTATTTGAATTTCGAAATGTAAATGGAGTATTGTTGGTGCTTTTGGAATGGTTATTTATTGGATTTTATGGGCTAAATAGAGTAGCTCCCATTGGCTTTGCTGTAACCGGACTTAAGAAAGTTAGAAAGCATTAAAAAAAAAACAAAAGCGACATGTCTTTCATAATGACTGTGAACGATAGACAAAATACCAAAAAAAAGTTTAAAGTACTCATGCGGGAAATTAGACATTGTGTTAGAGTGCACTGATTTTAAAGATAATATACATACGTTTATACATTTAATATATCAATATAAATGAAGAGAGGTCTTATATGTTAAAGTGGGCTGGCTGTCCTGGTTGTAGGTTGCAATCTGTATGTTATGGTCATCTGTGGTTGCTTTTTCTAGTTTAGACAAAATGTGCAGTTGGTGAATGGATTTTTACGTGGACAAACATTTTTTTAAACTACTCTTGCATTGATGGACCTTTTTTAAACACTTGTATGGAGGAAATGTGAATTTTTTTTTTTTAAATGTCAATGTTTGTTTTAATACATTTCTGCTGAAGAATTATATTTTTCGACAGTTTGGGAGTCTTTAAATGTGTCATGGCTGGTAATTTGATGAGCGTGGGTAAAACTAGAAGAAGGCATGAGTGTGTTTGCTTTCAAGGACAGCTGTTCATGTTAATAAAGTGATTGTTAATGATGTGCGACACGACTGATTTACCTTCCAATCCGATCCAGAGTAAAATTCTAACTAGTATCGGCAATACCGAGCCGATACAGATACTTTGTGCAAATATACCTGGTGTGTCTGGTAAAATTTCAAAAGTACTGTATTTCAAATGTTGCTGCTCTTGGGGAATCATCTTCAAACAATATAAAATCAAAGGGCGAAACAGACAGCATTATGCACTGAATGCATTATCTTATACATAATCAAGTGCAGGGGTCGGCAACCCAAAATGTTGGAAGGGCCATATTGGACCTAAATCAAATCTGTCTGGATTCGCAAAACATTAAAAGCTTAATTAGTGCTATAATGAAGGCAACACGTGATTAAGTATATATACAAACCCTGTTTCCATATGAGTTGGGAAATTGTGTTAGATGTAAATATAAACAGAATACAATGATTTGCAAATCCTTTACAACCCATATTTATTGAATGCACTACAAAGACAAGATATTTGATGTTCAAACTCATAAACTTTATTTTTTTTTGCAAATAATAATTAACTTAGAATTTCATGGCTGCAACACGTGCCAAAGTAGTTGGGAAAGGGCATGTTTACAACTGTGTTACATCACCTTTTCTTTTAACAACACTCAATAAACGTTTGGGAACCGAGGAAACTAATTGTTGAAGCTTTGAAAGTGGAATTATTTCCCATTCTTGTTTTATGTACAGCTTCAGTCGTTCAACAGTCTCCCATGTTGTATTTTACGCTTAATAATGCGCCACACATTTTCGATGGGAGACAGGTCTGGACTGCAGGCGGGACAGGAAAGTACCCGCACTCTTTTTTTTTTTACAAAGCCACACTGTTGTAACATGTGCTGAATGTGGCTTGGCATTGTCTTGCTGAAATAAGCAGGGGCGTCCATGAAAAAGACGGCGCTTAGATGGCAGCATATGTTGCTCCAAAACCTGTATGTACCTTTCAGCATTAATGGTGCCTTCACAGATGTGTAAGTTACCCATGCCTATGGACCGTAGATGTTGAAATCCCAAATTTTTTTGCAATTGCACTTTGAGAAACGTTCTTAAACTGTTTGACTATTTGCTCACGCAGTTGTGAACAAAGGGGTGTACCTTGCCCTATCCTTTCTTGTGAAAGACTGAGCATTTTTTGGAAGCAGTTTTTATACCCATTCATGGCACCCACCCGTTCCCAATTAGCCTGCACATCCGTGGGATTTTCCAAATAAGTTTTAGATGAGCATTCTCAACTTTATCAGTATTTATTGCCACCTTTCCCAACTTTTTGTCACATTTTGCTGGCATCAAATTCTAAAGTTAATGATTATTTGCAAAAAAAAAGAAAAGTTTATTAGTTTGAACATCAAATATGTTGTCTTTGTAGCATATTCAACTGAATATGGGTTGAAAAGGATTTGCAAATCATTGTATTACGTTCATATTTACATTTAACACAATTTCTCAACTCATATGGAATCAAGGTTTGTATATTAGCTAGGGTTGTCCCGATCCGATATTTGGATCGGATCGGCTGCCGATATTTGCCAAAAAATGCGTATTGGCAAGGCATGGGAAAATGCCGAGCTAGATCCAGTTTTTTAAAAAACTCCGGTCCGTGTTTTCCAACACACCGATTTAAATAATACATTCCACTCTTATGCTGCTCCCTAAATTTTGTTACGCATTTTCCAGAACACCTTCAAAACATCCACAGGTCTGCCTTCTCACCGTTGAGACGGCCGTGTGAATTAAAAGTTACGGTAAAAATGTCAGCTGTGTGGGATTATTTTATCCTATAAAACGAAAAAGATGAAGAGGTGGAGTGCAAACATGCCACAATAAAGTCAAGTGTGGTGTCATAGTTGTAAGACATTTTAATGACTCTTGAGAGTGAGAGGCTTTTTAGCACTCATTGTAGATGAACACAGGAGCAGGCTGACACCTGAGCATCTTGAAGTGCTCGTCTTTATTAGAAAGAATCTCCCCATTATGCTTGGACTTCAATTGTTTGCCCCCCCTGACTGGGGCAAACAATTGAAAGGTGTGTGTAGATAGTTTTTTTTTTTTTTTTTTAAGTTTACACTTAAAAAACATCGGGGGCGGTACCTCTGGATTGGCAGACCGGGGTGGTGGTTCCTCTCTTTAAGAAGGGGGACCGGTGGGTGTGTTCCAACTATCGTGGGATCACACTCCTCAGCCTTCCCGGTAAGGTTTATTCAGGTGTACTGGAGAGGAGGCTACGCCGGATAGTCGAACCTCGGATTCAGGAGGAACAGTGTGGTTTTCGTCCTAGTCGTGGAACTGTGGACCAGCTCTATACTCTCCGCAGGGTTCTTGAGGGTGCATGGGAGTTTGCCCAACCAGTCTACATGTGCTTTGTGGACTTGGAGAAGGCATTCGACCGTGTCCCTCGGGAAGTCCTGTGGGGAGTGCTCATAGAGTATGGGGTATCGGACTGTCTTATTGTGGCGGTCAGCTCCCTGTACGATCAATGCCAGAGCTTGGTCCGCATTGCCGGCAGTAAGTCGAACACATTTCCAGTGAGGGTTGGACTCCGCCAAGGATGTCCTTTGTCACCGATTCTGTTCATAACTTTTATGGACAGAATTTCTAGGCGCAGTCAAGGCATTGAGGGGTAACGGTTTGGTGACCGCAGGATTAGGTCTCTGCTTTTTGCAGATGATGTGGTCCTGATTGCTTCATCTGACCGGGATCTTCAGCTCTCACTGGATCGGTTCGCAGCAGAGTGTGAAGCGACCGGAATGAGAATCAGCACCTCCAAGTCCAAGTCCATGCTTCTCGCCCGGAAAAGGGTGGAATGCCATCTCCGGGTTGGGGAGGAGACCCTGCCCCAAGTGGAGGAGTTCAAATACCTAGGAGTCTTGTTCACGAGTGGGTGCAGCGTCTTCAGTAATGCGGACGTTGTACCGATCCGTTGTGGTGAAGAAGGAGCTGAGCCGGAAGGCAAAGCTCTCAATTTACCGGTCGATCTACGTTCCCATCCTCACCTACGGTCATGAGCTTTGGGTCATGACCGAAAGGATAAGATCACGGGTACAAGCGGCCGAAATGAGTTTCCTCCGCCGTGTGGCGGGGCTCTCCCTTAGAGATAGGGTGAGAAGCTCTGCCATCCGGGAGGAACTCAAAGTAAAGCCGCTGCTCCTCCACATCGAGAGGAGCCAGATGAGGTGGTTCGGGCATCTGGTCAGGATGCCACCCAAACGCCTCCCTAGGGAGGTGTTTAGGGCACGTCCAACCGGTAGGAGGCCACAGGGAAGACCCAGGACACGTTAGGAAGACTATGTCTCCCGGCTGGCCTGGGAACGCCTCGGGATCCCCCGGGAAGAGCTAGACGAAGTGGCTGGGGAGAGGGAAGTCTGGGTTTCCCTGCTTAGGCTGTTGCCCCCGCGACCCGACCTCGGATAAGCGGAAGAAGATGGATGGATGGATGGAAGTTTACACTTGTTCAAGAGCAAGTATTGATGCTGAGCAATAGACATGTTATCCCACTCAGGTTGTTTGTGTGTTTTGCTTTTTTTTTAATGTTTACAGCATTATTTGCACTGTATACTGTTCACTTTTTTACTGTTTAATGATGCTATTTCTGTTTGTCATGTATATTTTTTTTCTATTTTGTGTTTATCCTTGAATACCAACCATTGTATATTATTCAAACTCACCTAATTCAGCTGGCTAGTTGTTATCAAGAGTACTAAAACCCTTTTCATCATGAATCTGACAAATAAGTAGGCTAAATAACTTTAAACTTTAATACATGCTCGGATAGGCCAGTATCGGCCGGTATCGGTATCGGATCGGAAGTGCAAAAACAATATCGGTATCGGATCGGAAGTGCAAAAACCTGTATCGGGACATCCCTAGTCTTTTTATTTGTATAGTGCACACTACACAAACATCGACAGCTGTCAACACTCAACAGGCCTGTGGTCTGTCACTCAACATAAACACATAACAATTCCTATGGTTACAAAAGGCACACTCACCTAAAATGCTAATTCAATATTTTAATTACTTCCTGATATTAAAAAAAATCCATCTAATCTCTATAGTATCGACCAATGAGTGATATTATACTTAGTATTGTTACTGTCGATACTTGTATCAATCCGCCCACCTAACCGATTAGTGGTTAGCATATCCTCTTATAGTGTGTACAGTAGCATGTTTAGCTAGTGCTTGTCCTCAAGGGATGATATTAATATGAAACACAGTTTATTTGCCACCGTGGAGGCAAGGATTGCTGACTTGGAAGTCTCTTTCAGAATGCTACAGTGTGTTGAGCATGCCTTTGTTCGCTAGTCAGATTTGCAGGATACAGCTTGAATGTGTCATCAACATGCATCATCACAATATAACAATGGTATTAAAAGCTCTATTATAGGCCAAATTGATATCAATATCACGCAAACCTATTTTGAACAATATGACACAGCCCCACGTGAAATTGAAACTCCCAAATTACCAAGCAATTTAATAATGCCTCAGTCTTACCTTTCTTGGTTATGATAATGCGAAGCAAGGGATTTGCTGACATGACAGCTTTGTTAAAGTTGTCCTCATTGTTGATTGGAAGGAGGTCCCCAGAGTCATCGGCGTATCCCAATAAAATGTCGACATCATGGATGCGATGTATTGTTTGCAGGAGGCTATAAAACTCCAGGAAGCCACCTGGGCAGTTCCTCTTGAAAGCGAAGCGACGGTATTCTGCTTCAAACTGCAAACAGGACAAGCAGATCAGAAAAACATGATATTTTAAAGGGGTCATGTTGTGATTTTTTTTGTTAGTTCTTTGGTCAAAATTTTGCAAAGATTATGTTTTACAGACCGTCTTCAAGCTGCATTCCGACCGTCTCCTGTCTTATTTATGTGCCTTGATTTTGACTGCGTCTTATCCCCATTAGCCATGTTTTAGTTTTTAGCGCTTCCATATGGAGTTTGCTGACAGATACAAGTTTGAATTAAAGCTGCAAGCAGCGTTGGTCGGGTCCGCCTTTGGCTGCTGCCCCCGAGACCCACGGCCGGATAAGCGTTAGAAGACGCCTTGGAGCCACTATTTTGAGAATCTAATGCATTGTGAAAGTAATGCAGTTGTTGTATTGAAGTGAAAATATCAAACTTCCTGTTGATTTTTGCTAAAGTATGTTAATTATTAAAATGTAGGTTTAAGTGAGACCTACATAGTATTTTTTGTTTCATGTCTCTCTGACATTCCTACCGGAAGCTAGAAGCAGTTTTGTCTGTGTTTTCTTCCTAGGAGCAGTTTGTCCGTATTGTATTCCTAGGGGGGCGGTAGGGCGCAATTTTGAGTTTTGAGGTTAGGTTTTTTTCATCAGATCGCAATTTTTGCCAGACCTGATGTGTGTGTCAAGTGTGGTGAGTTTAGAAGCATTTTAAGGGGGTCAAATAACAGCTCAAAGAGGCAAAAATGACATTTTTTAGGAGACTTTGCACAGGGGTTCTTTGAAGACGCGTAAAATCAAAACCTGAGAACTTATAAAAACTCTGTCCTATACTTTTAATCAGAAGGGTTCAATCTCTCTCCTGTGCGAGTTTGAAGCCAAAACAACAAACGCACTCAGAGGAGATAATGTTTGAAGAAAGGTGACCGGTTTTTACAAAAGGGGGGATTGCAAACTTCCTGTTGATTTTTGTTGGGGGTTGTCAATCTATGAAATGTAGGTCTAAGCGAGACCTACATAGAGGTTTTTGTTTTTAATGTCTCTCCGACATTCTTACCGGAAGTTACAAGCAATTTTGTCTGTGTTTTCTTCCTAGGAGCAGTTTATTCAGTGTTTTATTAAAAAATAGTGCTAGAGAGCAATTTTGAGTTTTGGGGTTTGGTTTTTTCATTAGATCGCAATATTCGCCAGTCCTTATGTGTGCGCCAAGTTTGGTGACTTTTGAAGCATTTTAAAGGGGTCAAATTACAGCGCAAAGAGGCAAAAATTGCATTTTTTGCGAAAATTTTATTTTGAAGGGGTTTTTGCCAACTTCCTGTAGATTTTTGCTGAAAGAAGTGAGTGTATGAAAATTGGGTCTAAGTCAGAACTACGTAGGAGTTTTTGTTTCATGTCGACATGACATTCCTAACAGAAGTTACGTGCAGTTTTGTCTGTAATTGTTTGCTAGGGGGCGCTGGAGCGCAATTTTCATTTTGGGGGATTGGTTGCTTAATATGTTGGGAAGGTTTGCTATACCGACGTGTGTGTCAAATTTGGTGAGTTTTGAAGCATGTTAAGGGGGTCAAATTACAGCGCGTAGGTGCGGAATAATAATAAAACACAGCAGTGGAGTCCTTTGCCATGGGCCAAGGACCCTAACTATACGCTACCTTTTAGTGTTGTTCTGATACCAACATTTTGGAACCGGTACCAAAATATTTTGTTACTTTTCGATACTTTTCTAAATAAAGGGGACAACTCAAAATTGCATTATTGGCTTTATTTTAACAAAATATCTTACGGTTCATTAAACATACGTTTCAATGTATTCTTATTATTTGTCCTTAAATAAAATAGTGAACATACAAGACAACAAAGGCTCCTAATTTAGTCTCTAGACATATGCAGTAACATATTGTGTCATTTTCCATTCTATTATTTTGTCAAAATTATTAAGGACAAGTGGTAGAAAATGAATTATTAATCTACAGTACTTGTTCATTTACTGTTAATATCTGCTAACTGTCTCTTTTAACATGTTTTATCTACATTTCTGTTCAAATGTAATAATAATGTATTATTCTGTTGTTGGGATGCTTTACATCTGTTTTGGATGATACCACACATTTGGGTATCCATCTGACACCAAGTAGTTACAGGATAATACATTGGTCATATTCAAAGTCCTCATGTGTCCAAGGACATATTTCTTGAGTTTACAAACATAATATACATTTTAAAAAAACAAAATAAGATTTTGTGATGCCATAATATATTGATGTAATTATCGACTAGATACGCTTCTGTATTTAATATCATTACAGTGGATGTCAGGTGAAGATCCACCAATGGCGTTTGTTTTACATGTTGACGCTGGTAAGCTACGGTGTGTAATGGAGCATTTTTAGCTATTCCTCGTCCTGCAGGGATGATACTGGTCAGGATTGGTCAGGATGATCAAGTCAAGCGAGAACCACCAAAAAGCAGTTCTACAATTAACTGGAAGCCGCTGGAACACAGGTGTCAGTGTCCGCAGTCAAGCGTGATTTGCATTCCCATGGACTGAGAGGCAACCATGCAAAAAGGAAGCCCTTAGGCTGGTCTAAAGTTTGCTGCTGATCACATGGACAAAGATAAAACCTTCTGGAGGAAAGTTCTGTGGTCAGATGTAACAAAAAAATACCTGTTTGGCCACAATACTCAGCAATATGTTTGGAGGAGAAAAGGTGAGGCCTTAAGCATAGGAACACCATCCCTACCGTCAAGCATGGTGGCGGTAGTATTATGCTCTGGGCCTGTTATGCTGCCAATGTAACTGGTGCTTTACAGAGAGTAAATAAGACAATAAAAAAGAAGGATTTCAGTCCAACCGAAAATCATCAGCCCAGAGGTTGGGTCTTGGGCGCAGTTGGGTGTTCAAATAGGACAATTACCTTGAACACACGTCAAAAGAGGGAAAGGAATGGCTAGATCAGGCTAGAATTAAGGTTTTAGAAAGGCCTTCCCAAAGTCCTGACTTTAAAGGTGTGGACAATGCTGAAGAAACAAGTCCATGTCAGAAAACCAACAAATTTAGCTGAACTGCACCATTTGTGTCAAGAGGAGTGGTCAAAAATTCAAGCAGAAGCTTGTGGGTGGCTACCAAAAGCGCCTTATTGCAGTGAAACTTGCCAAGGGACTTGTAACCAAGTATTAACATTGCTGTATGTATACTTTTGACCGAGCAGATTTGGTCACATTTTCAGTAGACCCATAACAAATTCATAAAGAAAACAAACTTCATGAATGTTTTTTGTGACAAATAAGTGTAAGCTCCAATCACTATTACAAAAAAATAAGAGTTGTAGAAGTTATTGGAAACTCAAGACAGCCATGACATGTTCTGTACAGTAGCAGTTTTTTTCATAGTGCGACATATACTCTATTTCACACTCGACTAATGTGTGAAATTATTAACACATTACCGTAAAATATCAAATAATATTATTTATCTCATTCGTCAAAGAGACAAAGAAAATGTCAGCAATCGTCACATACACGTCAACCAATAAGAATTCGGGGGGGGAGGGTCATGGCAGAAGTGCATTGTGGGTCATGAAATGCTAACTGCTAACTGCTATATGCTACTGCCGTATCTATTAAAATGGATCATCTCATCGTTGGCGGTCACTTATAAAAACTGAGAAGGGCTGAACAAAAATGGGACCGAAAAGGAAATCTTGTACTACAGATAGCTCGGTTGGTAGAGTGGCCATGCCAGCAACTTGAGGGTTGCAGGTTCGATTCCCGCTTGTGCCATCCTAGTTACAGCCGTTGTGTCCTTGGGCAAGACACTTTACCCACCTGCTCCCAGTCCCACCCACACTGCTTTAAATGTAACTTAGATATTGGGTGTCACTATGTAAAAGCGCTTTGAGTCACTTGAGAAGAGCGCTATATAAATATAATTCACTTCACTTCACATTACAAACTGGACGTAGTGAAATATGCAGCAGAAAACGACAAGAGGAAGCGGTGCATTCCTTTGGAGTTGGCAGAGTTGTTTAGAAGCGACGTCGAGGAAGAAGATTTCATGGGATTTATCGTTTAAAAAATGACAGATTGTTTGGTAAAGATATAGCATGTTCTATATGTTATAGTTATTTGAATGACTCTTACCATAATATGTTAGGTTAACATAGCAGTTGGTTATTTATGCCTCATATAACCTACACTTATTCAGCCTGTTGTTCACTATTCTTGGTGTTGGATTGTATAAAATACATTTCCCCCAAAAATGCAACTTATACTCCAGTGCGACAGTTATATGTTTTTTTCCTTCTTTATTATGCATTTCCGGCCAGTGTGTCGTATACTCCGGAGCGATTTATAATCCGAAAAAAACGGTACATATCATTACGTAGATTAAACAACCAACTAATTCTCGATAACTCTTTAACTCAACTGGTTTATCCTCATTGTTGAATTTCCCTTTGTTTTCAAAGAGTTGCTCTTCGTTTACAGCACTGCTTCTCAAATATTTTCTGTTACGCCTCCCAAGAAAAAAGAAAATATTGTGCGCCCTTCCACTTTCCACTGTGACTATAAATCAGGGGTGCCCATTACGTCGATCGCGAGCTACCAGTCGACCGCGGGGGGTGTGTCAGTCGATCTCCAGCCAGGCTTTTAAAAAAAATAGACCTAAAAATTAGTGATCATCAATCTTCACCAAGACGTCACTTAAATGACATTCACGGTATCGGAGAGTCTTGTGAGATGACGCTGGCTGCTGCAAGATCATTATTATGAAAATATGACCAAGAGGAAGGCGAGAAACACTTTTTATTTCAACAGACTCTCGCACCGTACCTTCCGTCAAAACTCTAAAGGCCGACTGCACATTTCCTATCTTCACAATAAAAGCCCTGCTTCATGCTGCCTGCGCTAACTAAATACAGAGTCTCGGAAAACTGATGTGCACAAGCGATCCCTCAGAAAGCTGGCGTGCACATCACTTGTGAAGATAGGAACTGTGCAGTCGGCCTTTAGAGTTTTGACGGAAGGGACGGCGCGAAAGTCTGTTGAAATAAAAAGTGTTTCTCGCCTTCCTCTCTGTCATTTTTTCATAATAATGAACTGGCAGCAGCCAGCGCCATCTCACAAAACCCTCGGGTGCCGTGAATGTCAATCAAGCAAGCTACGGAATTTGCCGCCAATGTTTTTCTTGTAAAGTGTATGGAAGCTGGATGAATTAGGGGCCAAAAACCAACCACTTTCATGTGGTATTGTACAGAAAGGACAACTTTTTTCTCCTCCATTTGAAAATGTGGGCGTTATCATCATTACTGTCTGATTCCAATCAATGCAAGTCATCAGAATCAGGTAATACACCAACTTATATTCTTGTCTTCGTGAAAGAAAGACATCTATATGTGTTACACATGCTTGTATTATCATTAAACACATTTAACTTGTTTACAAAAATGTCTCTTTCATAAATAAATAAATATAAAAGATATATATAAATGAGGTAGATTCCCTCGAGTTGGTCAATTGAAAAGTAGCTCGCCTGCAGAAAAAGTGTGGGCACCCCTGCTATAAATAGTATAATTTGTCTATAAAATTGCTATACTATATCTCTGCATTACATTGTAAACATATTAACATTAAAGGAAACAGCACACCGGTCTTTCCTCGTCTCCCACAGTGGTTTCAGTGAAGCCAAGTGCTACATTTGCTTCATCATATTCTGGTACGGCAAAAAAAGCATGTGCCCCAAGGTCACACGCGCCCAGGACGGCCCGCCCCACTATTTGAGAAAGATTTGTTTACAGTGAGTCATGTCAAATTGCTACAACATTTTTGCAATGTATTTCTTCTGGTATATTTCAATCTCATTTTGCTTCTGTGCAAAATCAAGGCTTATAAAATGTCAAAGTTTCGCAAGATCTTTAATTTTGAACATAGTCGCTAACATTACCTTCACCTTTTTGAGTGTTATACCATCACTAGCTGCAGTAAGAACATCATCAACCCATATGATCAACAGAACATTCTCCTTTCCATTTTGTTTTGGACAAAGGAGGACTTTAAATATGACCTAAGTGTGACTCTGCAACTACTTGGTATTGGATTAATACCAAAATGTGTTGTATCAGCTAAAACTAATGTAAAGTATCCAAAACTTGAAGAAAATGTTCATATTACATTTTTGCAGACGTGTAGATAAACATTTAAAACAGAAAGTAACCACATTCGTCTATGTATCCATTTTCCACCGCTTGCCCCTCATAGTTTGAACAAAAAAATAGAATGGGAAATGACACAATTTTACTGCGTAGGTCAGCAACCAAATTAGGAGCCTTTGTAACCCATAATGAACTGTGCCCAACATCCAGGCTTCAAAAAAATACTTGACACAAGCATAGGCTTTGACTAAAAAATACTGTCAAAATTGTCCAAAGATGTATTGCACCAATAAATGAATAAAATGATGTTTGCATTTAATTAACAAATATTTTCATAATGACACTAAAAGCACAGTCCTCTGTGATGAAATAAGTCTAGAGGATAAAAAACTTAATTTTAGGAAAATTCCAACAGAAAAACTGAATTTTATTGTTTTTTATATTACTAAACATGTGTATGCATGCAAAGCAATGAAGGCATTCAGTGCATCCATGATGGAATTACACTATATAATTGATGAAGCAAAGACATTCTACAAATGTGTTCCCATTTTAGAAACTTCATAAGCATATGGTATATAAAAAGTACAACAAGGGAAAAAACTGCTTAAGAACAGTGTCTGAAACCATATCTGACACTTATTATCTCATATTGGGTATGCTTTGAATTTTCCTACTGCTTTTTGGACGTGTTGAATTGTTTTAGTGCATCTGCGGTTGTTTATTGTGTAGTGCCTTTTTTTTAACACAAATAAAATACGTTGTATAGAATCAGTGCTGTACGGTGCAACAAATTTACTCGCAAATATAAAAAGTAGAAAAACAGGCCGTGCGACTTCGAAAAAAAGCCCTGCCGCACATGTGAGAAAAGGGATTCCGACCCTTTTATCGCATTTTGACCTAAAACAAAGCCATACAAATTTGAGAAAAGTAGAATTAATTTTCACGAGCATAACCAAATGAACTGTTATTGATCACTCGCTCTGAGAGATTTGTCTACTCCCCCTCTGCGCCATGCACAGAGGGGAGCAGGGCCGCTCCTCCTCTCTCACACACAGTGCGTGTCCATGCACTAAATTAGTCCAATTTCTAAAATAGTTCTGCTCTAAATGAGCCTCTTACAACCCATTGAAACCCCTTAATCCAATCATATTCGCTTTTTGAAAAGTCAGACCAACACACGCTATTGGAAAACAAATCTCTCCAGGGGGTGTGTGCGGCCAGAGAGGACCCTTCGTATCGTGCATGCGCCAGTCTCGACACGTGGGATATAACCCGGAAGCACATACAATTCAAATAAAAATGCAACAATTTTAATGAAAACCACATTTTACAAGAACATCCATCCATCTTCTTCCGCTTATCCGAGGTCGGGTCGCGGGGGCAACAGCCTAAGCAGGGAAACCCAGACTTCCCTCTCCCCAGCCACTTCATCTAGCTCTTCCCGGGGATCCCGAGGCGTTCCCAGGCCAGCCATGAGACATAGTCTTCCCAACGTGGGGTCTTCCCCGTGGCCTCCTACCGGTTGGACGTGCCCTAAACACCTCCTTAGGGAGGCGTTCGGGTGGCATCCTGACCAGATGCCCGAACCACCTCATCTGGCTCCTCTCGATGTGGAGGAGCAGCGGGTTTACTTTGAGTTCCTCCCGGATGGCAGAGCTTCTCACCCTATCTCTAAGGGAGAGCCCCGCCACATGGCGGAGGAAACTCATTTCGGCCGCTTGTACCCGTGATCTTATCCTTTCGGTCATGACCCAAAGCTCATGACCATAGGTGAGGATGGGAACGTAGATCGACCGGTAAATTGAGAGCTTTGCCTTCCGGCTCAGCTCCTTCTTCACCACAACGGATCGGTACAACGTCCGCATTACTGAAGACGCCGCACCGATCCGCCTGTCGATCTCACGATCCACTCTTCCCTCACTCGTGAACAAGACTCCTAGGTACTTGAACTCCTCCACTTGGGGCAGGGTCTCCTCCCCAACCTGGAGATGGCACTCCACCCTTTTCCGGGCGAGAACCATGGACTCGGACTTGGAGGTGCTGATTCTCATTCCGGTCGCTTCACACTCGGCTGCAAACTGATCCAAGAACAGAACATTTTAAAGTGCATTGATGATAGAAAAAAAATAAACTGAGATCTGTTTAAGACGGTAACTAAAGAAAATGTAAAATGCCAGCTTATTTCAGACTCCCTAACAAAACACAAATAAGATGAAAGGAGACGGCGTGACGAAGTTGGTAGAGTGGCTGTGTCAGCAATCTGAGGGTTGCTGGTTCAATCCCCACCTTCTACCATCGCACTCACCTCCGTTGTGTCCTTGGGCAAGACACTTCACCCTTGCTCCTGATGGGTCCTGGTGAGCGCCTTGTATGGCAGCTCCCGCCGTCAGTGTGCGAATGTGTGTGTGAATGGGCGAATGTGGAAATACTGTCAAAGCGCTTTGGGCTCCTTAAAAAGGGGGTAGAAAAGCGCTATACAAGTACAACCCATTTACCATTTACCATAATAAAGCAGTTATATCAAAGGCGAACACAGACCTCTATTTGTGCAAGCCAACTGATTAACTTTCCGCACAACAGGCAAGATAGTCCAGAACAATAGCAACGTTCCTCTGGATATCAGTTGGGGCACGATTGGTCTTTTCTTCCAGATTTAAAATGTGTTCCATCAATCCACAGAGCCTATGAATTAAGACATTCAAAAAGTTTTGTTTCAATGATTTTCGTCCGCAAATTCCTTTGCAAAAACTCTTCCACTTTCTTTCTTTTTTGGCTTCAAGCGGGAATATGTTGACCAATTATGCGGCAAAAGCGTTGCTACAAAAAGTAGCATCACTGCTAATGTTGTATCATTTGAAAAGTCCCCCGCTAGAGAATGAAGAGTGCTTGGAACTGCATGTCAACATCTCCGTTAGGTGCCACAACCACAAAATGCCGAAGCAACAATTTCCAGATCAACACCGTATGAAAAAAAAAAAAAAAATCAACAACAGAAGGAGATAACGTCCGCAGGAACCTACCACAGAACCAAGGACATTTACAGTGGGGCAAAAAAGTATTTAGTCAGCCAGCGATTGTGCAAGTTCTCCCACTTAAAATGATGACAGAGGTCTGTAATTTTCAGCATAGGTACACTTCAACTGTGACAGACAGAATGTGAAAAAAAAAATCCAGGAATTCACATTGTAGGAATTTTAAAGAATGTATTTGTAAATTATGGTGGAAAATAAGTATTTGGTCAACCATTCAAAGCTCTCACTGATGGCAGGAGGTTTTGGCTCAAAATCTCACGATACATGGCCCCATTCATTCTTTCCTTAACATGGATCAATCGTCCTGTCCCCTTAGCAGAAAAACAGCCCCAAAGCATGATGTTTCCACCCCCATGCTTCACATTAGGTATGGTGTTCTTGGGATGCAACTCAGTATTCTTCTTCTTCCAAACACGGCAAGTTGAGTTAACACCAAAATGTATACATGGATGATACAGCAGAGGATTGGGAGAATGTCATGTGGTCAGATGAAACCAAAATACAACTTTTTTCACATTCTGTCTCTCACAGTTGAAGTGTACCTATGATGAAAATTACAGACTTCTGTCATCATTTTAAGTGGGAGAACTTGCACAAACGCTGGCTGACTAAATATTTTTTGCCCCACTGTATACACGGTTTTATTTCCTATTATGCAGCTCATTTTTATTTGACATTTTTTGAAATATCTTGTGTGACATCATGCACAAAAGTGCACTTTATTTGTTTTAAACTATTGCAGTGATGTTCTGTACAAAAAGTGCACTTAAATTTAGTGTTGTTTTGATGTCATCATGCACAAAACTGCACTAATAGCTTGTTTTAAAATGTCTCTGACAATCCTGCACATTCTGTTTTGGAAATGACATGAATGTTTGTGCCACTGCTTAATAACTGTTTAATAAATACAGTTTTGCCAAATTGACTTAGTTGGGATTTCCATCTCTGCATGAAAGCTCAAAATGAGCATATATTAATGCAGTATGAAGAAGAATGTTTGAATGTAGACACATAGAATCATCATACTGCTGTGATTACATGCATCAAGTGTTCATTCAAGGCTAAGGCAACAAATCTCTATGTATATCTTGTCTCGTGACATGGCCCAAAAATATTGAGATATTAATAAAAGCCCTAATATAGCCTAACTCACGCAACCTTACACTGAGATCTGCACTGTTGGGGGGAACCAAACATTAGCCATTTTGAATGCTTGCCCACCAATTCCAACCGGAAAAGCCTCTTTGTCACGTGGTAGTAACCCACCAATCCCCTGCAGGGGGCAATAAAAACAAGCAGCGTGCCGCAATTTAGACACCATTGGTAGAGCTGATTTATAAGATACTATGTCATGTTGTCAATGTGTCAATTGCCAACGTGTAATGATGATATCACAATTAAACAGCAGTTTAATGTAACCAAATCCAAACTAAAATCTAAACTCCATTCTTATTAATGCGGAAATGCTCGACACGCCTGCGCCAAAAACTCTTCCACTGTCTTTCTTTTCATCCACCCCGATACATTTTTGGTAGAGGTGTCATGTCCATAGCTCAATCCAAGATAATTTATTGATGCTTCTGCTATTTAACATTAGCATAGCCATTTAAACAATGGATGTCCGCTAACTTTTTGCAACTTAACGCCAAAAAAACGGAAATGCTGATTATCGGTCCTGCTAGACACCGACCTCTATTTAATAATACAACTTTAACATTTGACAACCAAATAATAAAACAAGGTGACTCGGTAAAAAATCTGGGTATTATCTTCGACCCAACTCTCTCCTTTGAGTCACACATTAAAAGCGTTACTAAAACGGCCTTCTTTCATCTCCGTAGTATCGCTAAAATTCGCTCCATTTTGTCCACTAAAGACGCTGAGATCATTATCCATTCGTTTGTTACGTCTCGTCTCGATTACTGTAACGTATTATTTTCGGGTATCCCCATGTCTAGCATTAAAAGATTACAGTTGGTACAAAATGCGGCTGCTAGACTTTTGACAAGAACAAGAAAGTTTGATCACATTACGCCTATACTTGCTCAACTGCTCTGGCTTCCTGTGCACTTAAGATGTGACTTTAAGGTTTTACTAATTACGTATAAAATACAACACGGTCTAGCTCCAGCCTATCTTGCCGATTGTATTGTACCATATGTCCCGGCAAGAAATCTGCGTTAGTGATTCCTAGAGCCCAAAAAAAGTCTGCGGGCTATAGAGCGTTTTCCGTTCGGGCTCCAGTACTCTGGAATGCCCTCCCGGTAACAGTTCGAGATGCTACCTCAGTAGAAGCATTTAAGTCTCACCTTAAAACTCATCTGTATACTCTAGCCTTTAAATAGACTCCCTTTTTAGACCAGTTGATCTGCCGCTTCTTTTTTTTCTCCTATGTCCCCCCCTCCCTTAAGGAGGGGGTCCGGTCCGATGACCATGGATGAAGTACTGGCTGTCCAGAGTCGAGACCCAGGATGGACCGCTCGTCGGGACCCAGGATGGACCGCTCGCCTGTATCGGTTGGGGACATCTCTACGCTGCTGATCCGCCTCCGCTTGAGATGGTCTCCTGTGGACGGGACTCTCGCTGCTGTCTTGGATCCGCTTTGAACTGAACTCTCGCGGCTGTGTTGGAGCCACTATGGATTGAACTTTCACAGTATCATGTTAGACCCGCTCGACATCCATTGCATTCGGTCCCCTAGAGGGGTGGGGGTTGCCCACATCTGAGGCCCTCTCCAAGGTTTCTCATAGTCAGCATTGTCACTGGCGTCCCACTGGATGTGAATTCTCCCTGCCCACAGGGTGTGAGTTTTCCTTGCCCTTTTGTGGGTTCTTCCGAGGATGTCGTAGTCGTAATGATTTGTGCAGTCCTTTGAGACATTTGTGATTTGGGGCTATATAAATAAACATTGATTTATTGATTTAGAGATGTAATATTAGTCATATGTGCCACTATTGCAGCGGACATCAGTTAAAAGAAGTTGTAAGGATCCGCAAATCCTAGAGTGAAGTCATAGGTCAACTGTGAAAGTAATTCAGTTATCCATGCTAAAATGAAATAAGTGCCCCCTGTACACGGAAGGCACATGGCGTATGACAAAAAGTTGCATTTGAGAGTGTGCATGGACACTTGGACGTGACACGTTGGTATGAAAATACAAAAAAACTAACTATTTGAAAAATCTGACTAATATAATGCATGGAAAAATACGAGTTGAAGGAACAGGTCAGTGAAAGATCATGTTTTTTTCACCACCACTTGACACAAACTGCACTGCGCCTTATTGTCAATAATTCTAGAAGTGACAAACTTGCCATTTAAATAATATCCCGTTTAATGACAACAACACACAGCTATGGAAGCACATTTGTTCTATTTATTAAGCAGAGGTGACACAAACCAATGAAAGATTCAAAAAGAAGACAAACTGCTGTTACCAGCCTGCTAAGCTAAGAAAAACATCTCAAGCATGACTACTGAGTGGATTCGCTGACGTCACTCGCCATTGGGCAACAAGTACACACTCAGACACACACATTGCTCTCATATAGATCCATCCATATGAAACTTTTTAAGTAACACATTCATTTCCCAAGTAATAAATTACACTTATTAAAGATTAATTTTGTTAGTATTTCAATGAGATTATTGGAGTAGAAACATGTAACTAAAAGGAAGTACTTTTTAAAAAGTAATTTTCAGAACACAGCCTGTCACACAGCATCATGAGGGAGTTGACAGGTTGGTGTTCCTGGCTCAAATATTTGTGTGCATGCTCACTAATAATGTTAACCTATAAAAACACCATTGCTATAGGTCAATTACTTTTATGTTGCTGCTGACGTATAAACATGTCCTCTTTTTATTTTGTTCTTTTGTGTTTTTGTTAGCTGAAAAATTGAGTACAGCTGAATGTTTCTTTAATGTAGATTGCAAGTAGGGCCGGGTGATATGACCTTTTTTTAATACCCCGATATTTTTAGGCTATATCGCGATACACGATATATATCTCGATGTTTTGCCTTAGCCTTGAATTAATACTTGATGCATATAACCACAGCAGTATGATGATTCTGTGTCGACATTAAAACATTCTTGTTCATACTGCATTAATATATACTCATTTTAAACTTTCATGCAGAGAAGGAAATCACAACTAAGTCGATTTATTAAACAGTTATTAAGCAGTGGCACAAACATTCATGTCATTTCCAAAACTTAAAGTGCAAGATTGTCAGAGACATTTTAAAACAAGCTATTGTGCACTTTTGTGCATGATGTCACTAAGATGACATCAAAACAACACTAAATTAAAGTGCACTTTCTGTACAGAACACCACTACAATAGTTTAAAACAAATAAAGTGCACTTTTGTGCATGATGTCTCACAAAATATTTCAATAAGTGTCAAATAAAAATTAGCTGCATAATAGGAAATCAAATAGTGTATGTCCTTCGCTATGTGGTAGTTTAATGCAGACATTATCTCCTTCTGTTGTTGACTGTTTTTTTCACACAGTGTTGATCTGGAAATGTTTGCCTCGGCATTTTGATGGTGGGGGTGTGTGGCACCGAATGGACATGTTGACATGCGGAGTAACTCTTCATTCTCCAGCAGGTGACTTTTCAAATGATGCTACATATTAGCAGTAATGCTACTTTTGGTAGCAACGCTTGTGCCCCACACTTGAAGTCGAACCACTGCCAGACGATGGAACCCCCTGCTGTTTTTCTTTGGAATTAATTCTTCCTTTATTTGTTACCAGTTCCGCACCTTCTTTCTCTCGTATTACCACTCGCACGGCTCCGCTAGCATCACAGCTAACATTACCCATGCTGCTACCTCTCTGCTTCGCGAGGGCGTATATGTATGTGACGTATGACGTGACAGTATGTGACGTATGTAAGAAGGTGCGCTTACTGTCTGTGAGAAGGAGAGACAAAAAGGAGTTGGAAGAGCCTGTAGTGCAGGGGTGCCCACACTTTTTCTGCAGGCGAGCTACTTTTCAATTGACCAACTCGAGGGGATCTACCTCATTTATATGTATCATTTATATTTATTTATTTATGAAAGAGACATTTTTGTAAACAAGTTAAATGTGTTTAATGATAATACAAGCATGTGTAACACATATAGATGTCTTTGTTTCACAAAGACAAGAATATAAGTTGGTGTATTACCTGGTTCTGATGACTTGCATTGATTGGAATCAGACAGTAATGATGATAACTCCCACATTTTCAAATGGAGGAGAAAAAAGTTGTCCTTTCTGTACAATACCACATGAAAGTGGTTGGTTTTTGGCATCTAATTCATCCAGCTTCCATACACTTTACAAGAAAAACATTGGCGGCAAATTCCATAGCTTGCTTGATTGACATTCATGGCACCCGAGGGTCTTGTGAGATGACGCTGGCTGCTGCCAGTTCATTATTATGAAAAAATGACAGAGAGGAAGGCGAGAAACACTTTTTATTTCAACAGACTTTCGCGCCGTCCCTTCTGTCAAAACTCTAAAGGCCGACTGCACAGTTCCTATCTTCACAATAAAAGCCCTGCTTCATGCTGCCTGCGCTAACAAAATAAGAGTCTCAGAAAGCTGGCGTGCACAAGTATTTGGGCGGAAGGGGGCGTACACCCTGGACAAGCCACAGGGCCAACACAGATAGACAGAAAACATTCACACTCACATTCACACACTAGGGCAAATTTAGTGTTGCCAATCAACCTATCCCCAGGTGCATGTCTTCTGAGGTGGGAGGAAGTCGGAGTAACCGGAGTCTGTAGTTCTCCAGTGATAATTCTAATTGTATAAAACAGTTTATTTGAGGCGAAGATTAGAGACTCAAAAGCGTCTTTGTTCTGTGGCAGGACATTTGCCACACTGTCTTGAAGAGACGTTTGTTGCCAAATTTGTGGGACACGGCTAAAATTAGACCTTATCGAACAATAAATTAAAATGAACTCAATAACTTTGTTGGCATGGATGAATTGCCTTTTCCGTGTGTGTTTGTTTTTCGTCTGTTGTCAAAGAGGGTGCAATGGTTCACTCTGTCGCTTTCATTACCCCAGCATTTTAGTTTTTCTCAATACACAGCCTTTTTTGCTCTGTTTCAATTTTTGATGTTTTTTTTTTATGTACTGTAAGGGCCCAAATAAATCTGCGTTCCACAAATGGTCTCTGGGCTACACTTTGAACACCACTGGTTTACAAATTTCAGTAGGAGGGCAAAGTGTTTCCAAATGACGAAATAGTGTCTCTAAGCTGTCTTCAAGTTCTTCGCACTTATGAAATGCTAAAGGTTTAATTGTTTCTGCAGGTATTCTGTGTGTTGCTACTTGTAGAGTACATTACCCAAAAGTCTAAGTCAGGGGTTGGCAACCAAAAACGTTGAGAGAGCCATATTGGACCAAAAATACAAAAAACAAATCTGTATAAAAGCTGCAAAAAATGAAAAGTCTTATAATGAAGGCAACACATGACGTAAGTGTCTCCATGCCTACTATCAGAATTACTTTGTGTCGCAGGCTTTCGTTGACAGAAATGTTGAGATTTTTAATATTTATTCTATACATTTTTACCATATTAGAAACCATTAGTACGTCAGAGGCTACTCAGAAGGTGAGATAACTCCTGTAAATTACTGGCTTTTTATGGCCAAAAGTATAGATATGTGTGTCCAAGTAAAAGGAAACAACAGGCTGTCTTCTATTAATAGATTTATTATAATCTATGCAAGCTAGGTAATGTTTGCTGTGGTCTGGAACAACATGGCACACAAACAACTGACATGCATCCAATATTACAAACAGATAATGTGTCATAAGACATGCACAACTTAATTATATACAAAGAGTATAAAAGTAAAGGATATTTAATTAGTTCAACGAGGCATAATGATGCAACATGTACATACAGCTAGCCTAAATAGCATCATGGCAAGGATTACCTTGCAGTCATGCTGATTAGCTGTCCAAAAGTCAATAACATAAACAAAGCCCACCTTTTTGCATTCACGCACAGCATAAAACTTTTGGTGGACAAAATGAGACAAAGAAGGAGTGGAAGATTTTACATGTAAACAAACTGCTGCGTCACAGTCCACACTATGGTGAGTTCAAGAACCGCCAAAATTAGTAGGACAAAACAATGTTTACCAAATCAGTGAAGCATACACACAAACATATTAAACAGTGGGCTTTCTAACAATTGGAAAGATTTGTGTCAAAAATCACACCAAAATAAAATAATTTACCCCCCATCTTTTTACATTTTAAATCCTTTTTAAAATTGCTCCAGGGAGCCACTCGGGCAGCACTAAAGAGCCGCGGGATGCTGACCCCCGGTCTAAGTGATAAAGTGGAACCGGAAATAAAAGTGACAATAAAAGCCAGTACGAGTATCCTGCATAGTTGTAAATAAAGTGTTGTAGCTGAAAGCTGCTGTTACTGGTTTATTGAAACATGTATAACGGAGGTCAGCCAGTGTGTTAGTAACTCCCGTACGGCTTTAAGAGTAGGGCTGGATGCCAGGCTATTAGCTCGACCTTTTAGCCTAGTGGTCAGCACACTTGCCTCTCATACCAACAACCAGGGTTCCCGACCCATTTAAAGACACAGTGGCAGAGGGGGCCGAACCAGCTGGGTTACATAAGGAACAAACAATACATTTTGCATACTTTGCACTAGGGTTGTACGGTATACCAGTATTAGTATAGGACCCCGATACTAATGAATCATATTCAGTACTATAATGCCTCTAAAAAGTACTAATCCCCCACCAACCTGCCTCCCCCGTCGTTGTCACGTCATGACATTGCTGGTTATACGAGCAGAGGAGCATGTTCGGCAGCGCACAATCACAGAGTACTTCCAAGCAGACACAGTGTGTAGACAGAAAAGGGAGAACGGACGCATTTTGGCCTAAAAACTAACGATAAAGGTGGAGCTATAACACTAAAACGTCCCCAGGATGAGGTACTTTAAGACGTGGCTAGCTAACTGGCGGCTAAAGTCCATTCGCAGTCTGCAATGTTGTAGCTACTTCTAAATCACTAATTCCTGTCTCCATGGCGACAAAAAAGTAAGTTCTTACAAATTTCATCCCTGCAGGACGGGGAATAGCTAAACATGCTTCAATACGTACCATAGCTCACCGGCGTCAAAATGTAAACCAACGCCATGGGTGGATCTACCTACACGTTACGTCCAATGATACCAAGTACAGGACCGTATTGAGTCGATACTACTATGATTACGTTGATATTTTTTAGCATCACAAAATCTTTTTCTTTTTTATTTAATTTATATTATGTCTATAAACTCAGGAAATATGTCCCTGGACACACGAGGACTTTGAATATGACCAATGTATGACCCTGAGCTGTGGCATTGCGAGGCAAGGATTTGTAACTTAGAAGTGGCTTTGTACTGTGGAGGGACATTATTCACTAGTAAAATGCTACATCGCGGTCGTTATCCTGTCCCTGTCAAATTTGCGATACACAGTAAATGTGTCATCATCATACCGAACAGGCCGAAAGTTTGGGCACACCCCTTTGTGTTTTCTTTATTTACATTATTGTTTACATTGTAGATTGTCACTGAATGCATCAAAACTATGAATGAACACATGTGGAGTTATGTACTTAACAAAAAAAGGTATAATTACTGAAAACATGTTTTATATTCTAGTTTCTTCCACATAGCCACCCTTTGCTCTGATTACTGCTTTGCACACTCTTTGCATTTTCTCAATCAGTTTCCACCACACCTGTGAAGTTAGAAGTTAGAGTACCACTGATTGTCACAAACACACTAGGTGTGGCGAAATTATTCTCTGCATTTGACCCATCACCCTCGATCATCCCCTGAGAGGTGAGGAGAGCAGTGCTGAAAACCATTTCTGGTGACTACCTCTGACTAACTCCTGAAGCTGATCGAGAGAATGCCAAGTGTTCGCAAAACAGTCATCAGAGTACGGGGTGGCTATTTTGAAGAAACCAGAATATAAAACATGTTTTCATGAATTGATTAACGTGGACCTCGACTTAAATAAGTTGAAAAACATATTTTGGTGTTACCATTTAGTGGAATATGTACTGTACAATATACTAATAAAAGTTTCAATCAATCAATCAATTCAGTTATTTCACCTTTTTTTGTTGAGTACATAACTTCACGTGTGTTCAGTAATAGTTTTGATGCCTTCAGCGAAAATCCATCCATCCATCCATCCATCCATCTTCTTCCGCTTATCCGAGGTCGGGTCGCGGGGGCAGCAGCCTAAGCAGGGAAACCCAGACTTCCCTTTCCCCAGCCACTTCGTCTAGCTCTTCCCGGGGGATCCCGAGGCGTTCCCAGGCCAGCCGGGAGACATAGTCTTCCCAACGTGTCCTGGGTCTTCCCCGTGGCCTTCTACCGAATGGACGTGCCCTAAACACCTCCCTAGGGAGGCGTTCGGGTGGCATCCTGACCAGATGCCCGAACCACCTCATCTGGCTCCTCTCGATGTGGAGGAGCAGCGGCTTTACTTTGAGCTCCTCCCGGATGGCAGAGCTTCTCACCCTATCTCTAAGGGAGAGCCCCGCCACACGGCGGAAGAAACTCATTTCGGCCGCTTGTACCCGTGATCTTATCCTTTCGGTCATGACCCAAAGCTCATGACCATAGGTGAGGATGGGAACGTAGATCGACCGGTAAATTGAGAGCTTTGCCTTCCGGCTCAGCTCCTTCTTCACCACAACGGATCGGTACAACGTCCGCATTACTGAAGACGCCGCACCGATCCGCCTGTCGATCTCACGATCCACTCTTCCCTCAGTAGTGAACAAGACTCCTAGGTACTTGAACTCCTCCACTTGGGGCAGGGTCTCCTCCCCAACCCGGAGATGGCACTCCACCCTTTTCCAGGCGAGAACCATGGACTCGGACTTGGAGGTGCTGATTCTCATTCCGGTCGCTTCACACTTGGCTGCAAACCGATCCAGTGAGAGCTGAAGATCCCGGTCAGATGAAGCCATCAGGACCACATCATCTGCAAAAAGCAGAGACCTAATCCTGCGGTCACCAAACCGGAACCCCTCAACGCCTTGACTGCGCCTAGAAATTCTGTCCATAAAAGTTATGAACAGAATCGGTGACAAAGGACAGCCTTGGCGGAGTCCAACCCTCACTGGAAATGTGTTCGACTTACTGCCGGTGAAAATCTACAATGTAAACAGTCATGAAAATAAAGAAAGCGCATTGAATAAGAAGGTGTGTCCAAACTTTTGGCCTGTACTGTACATTATCACAATACACCAATGTTTTTAAAAACTCTATTGTCAGCATAATGTACATGATTTATATCATATAACCAAGGGCTGGGTGACATATTGCTGGTTTGTCTCTGTGCGATATAGATAATGACTATATCGTGATATTCGAGCATGTTCTCACACAGTTGCTTTTAGCTGCGGGCATTACACTGCAGGCGTTTCCCACTCTTTCTTGTCTCTCCTTCTCACAGAGACTTAACCAAGCGCACCTTCTTACATACGCGTGCAACGTCACACGTCCTCCCCGAGCAGAGAGTTAGCTACATGGTAACAATAGCTGTGATGCTAACGGTGCGTTGCGAGTGGTAATACGTAGGTGCGACTCTGGTAACAAATGGAGGAAGAATAAATTCCCAAGTAAAACAGCACGGGGTGCATCGTCTGGCGGTGGTTTGGCTTCAAGTGGGAATATGTTGAACAATTCTGCGGCAAAAGCCTTGCTACAAAAAGTAGCACCACTGTTAATGTAGCATCATTTGAAAAGTCACCCGCTAGAGAATGAAGAGTGCTTGGAACTGCATTTCAACATCTCCATTCGGTGCCACACCCACAAAATGTCGAAGCAACAATTTCCAGATAAACACCGTATAAAAAAAAAAAAAATCAACAACAGGAAATAACGTCCGCAGGAACCTACCACAGAACCAAGGACATATGTATACACTGTTTTATTTCCTATTATGCAGCTCATTTTTATTTGACAGTTTTTGAAATATCTTGTGTGACATCATGCACAAAAGTGCACTTTATTTGTTTTTAACGATTGTAGTGGCGTTCTGTACATAAAGTGTACTTTAATTTAGTGTTGTTTTGATATGTCATCTTAGTGACATCATGCACAAAAGTGCACTTTATTTGTTTTAAAATGTCTCTGACAATCTTGCACGTTCTGTTTTGGAAATGACATGAATGTTTGTGCCACTGCTTAATAACTGTTTCGTAAATACACTTTTAGTTGTGATTTCCCTCTCTGCATGAAAGTTTAAAATGAGCATATTTAATGCAGTATGAACAAACACGTTTTGACGTAGACACATAGAAATCATCATACTGATGTGATTACGTGCATCAAGTGTTCATTTAAAGGCCTACTGAAATGAGATGTTCTTATTTAAACGGGGATAGCAGGTCCATTCTATGTGTCATACTTGATCATTTCGCGATATTGCCATATTTTTGCTGAAAGGATTTAGTAGAGAACATCGACGATAAAGTTTGCAACTTTTGGTCGCTAATAAAAAAGCCTTGCCTTTACCAGAAGTAGCAGACACTGTGCGCGTGACGTTACGGGTTGTGGAGCTCCTCACATCTGAACATTGTTAATAATCATAGCCTCTAGCAGCAAGAGCTATTCGGACCGAGAAAGCGATCATTTCCCCATTAATTTGAGCGAGGATGAAAGATTCATGGATGAGGAAATTTAGAATGAAGGACTAGGAAAAAAAAAATGAAAGAAAAAAAAAGGTGATTGCAGTGGGAGCGATTCAGATGTTATTAGACACATTTACTAGGATATTTCTGGAAAATCCCTTATCTGCCTATTGTGTTGCTAGTGTTTTAGTGAGATTAGATAGTACCTGAAAGTCGGAGTGGTGTGGCCACGGTGTCTCTGAGGCAAGTCACGGTAACAGCAGACTTATTACCACAATTTTCTCACCGAAAACTGCCGGTTGACATTTGGTCGGGATCCATGTTCGCTTGACCGCTCTGTTCCATAGTAAAGCTTCACCTTCGGGAATTTTAAATAAGGAAACACCGACTGTGTTTGTGTGGCTATAGGCTAAAAGCTTCCCACCTCCATCTTTCTACTTCGACTTCTCCATTATTAATTGAACAAATTGCAAAAGATTTAGTAACACAGATGTCCACAATACTGTGCAATTATGCGATTAAATCAGACTACTTATAGCTTGGATCGGGCTAGAAAATAAAGTCCGCTACAACCCGAGACGTCAAACGCACGTGTCATCATACCGCGACGATTTCAATACCACGCTTCGTGGGGAATTTAAAATTGCAATTTAGTAAACTAAAAAGGCCGTATTGGCATGTGTTGCAATGTTAATATTTCATCATTGATATATAAACTATCAGACTGCGTGGTTGGTAGTAGTGGCTTTCAGTAGGCCTTTAAGGCTAAGGCAAAAATATTGCAATGTACCGTATTTCCTTGAATAATTAATTTAAAACCTCTTCTCACTCCTGCGCTTACCAAAGGCATGCGGTAAAAGTAAGCATGCGCTAATTATTTTTAAAGCGCTTCTCACTCCGGCACTTACCAAAGGCATGCAGTAAAAATTTGAGTGTGATGTAAGCTTGGACCTTAAATCCTACTGAACAGCTCTTAATCTTCTTCCCTTTATGCGATTTCGAATTACCGGTATTGAAATCAGCCTCCTCCATTTTGAAAATGATGACAGGGGAAGTGTATACGGTATATCGTGTATCGTGACATGGCCCAAAAATATTGAGATATTAATAAAAGGCCATATCGCCCAGCCCTAATATAGCCTAAGTCACGTAACCCTACACTGAGATCTGCACTGCTGGGGGGAACCAAACATTAGCCCTCCCGGTAACAGTTCGAGATGCTACCTCAGTAGAAGCATTTAAGTCTCACCTTAAAACTCATCTGTATACTCTAGCTTTTAAATAGACCTCCTTTTTAGACCAGTTGATCTGCCGCGTCTTTTCTTTCTCCTATGTCTCCCCCTCCCTTGTGGAGGGGGTCCGGTCCGATGACCATGGATGAAGTACTGGCTGTCCAGAGTCGAGACCCAGGATGGACCGCTCGTCGGGACCCAGGATGGACTGCTCGCCTGTATCGGTCGGGGACATCTCTACGCTGCTGATCCGCCTCCGCTTGAGATGGTCTCCTGTGGACGGGACTCTCGCTGCAGTCTTGGATCCGCTTGAACTGAACTCTCGCGGCTGTGTTGGAGCCACTATGGATTGAACTTTCACAGTATCATGTTAGACCCGCTCGACATCCATTGCTTTCGGTCCCCTAGAGGGGGGGGGTTGCCCACATCTGAGGTCCTCTCCAAGGTTTCTCATAGTCAGCATTGTCACTGGCGTCCCACTGGATGTGAATTCTCCCTGCCCACAGGGTGTGAGTTTTCCTTGCCCTTTTGTGGGTTCTTCCGAGGATGTTGCAGTCCTTTGAGACATTTGTGATTTGGGGCTATATAAATAAACATTGATTGATTGATTTTGCCCACCAATTCAAACCGGAAAAGCCTCTTTAATGTCACGTGGTAGTAACCCACCAATCCCCTGCCGGGGGCAATAATAACGAGCAGCGTGCTGCAATTTGGACACCATTGGTGGAGCTGATTTATAAGATACTATGCCATGTTGTCAATGTGTCAATTGCCAACGTGTAATGATGATATCACAATTAAACAGCAGTTTAATGTAACAAAATCCACTCCATTCTAAATACATTCTTATGAATGCGGAAATGCTCGATACGCCTGCGACAAACGCTAAAACAACTGCATGTGTTTACAAACAAGCACGGGTATTAGAAAACTGCCCTCGGGAATCACGTCCAGTCCGAGCAATGTCGTTTACATTCGCCCTCCACTCACCTTACTCTTCACCTCCACCACGCCGCCCATGGCTTTCTGCAGCTGCATTCTAGACATTATGCGCTGCCGCCGGATGATCCAGTGTGGCACTGCGGCTAAAAATCATTCGGCAAAATGCCGCTTCTCGTTGTCCGTCCAGGTTAAAAGTAAAGCGATTCGCACGCCAAACTCATTCCGCCTGCGTGTCGCTTTCTCTTCCAGAAGCCAGCGTTTTCCAATAAAAGTGTGTCGAATATCAGCCGCTTTCGAGACAGGTGCGACCTTGTAAATTCCATCCGGCGCTGAGCTCTGTGCGCCGAGGAGGCATCATCACCTCCGACCGCAGGAGGCTGCCCGCGGAGGGCGGGGCACAGGCTGGACGCGCAGGAATGACATTTCCCAACCCACAGCTGCCTCGAATCATTCAAAACTGTGAGCCATAAAGATTTTTCCTGGAACATTAAACTTATAAACACCTTGAGTAAGTATATGGTGTAACTTGTAAGGGTTGAGGATCATTTGCCAGTATGCATGCATTTCAGTTTGTCCTACGTGAGCTGCCGTAGACAGGAAGTAGTCCACTGTTATTAAGTTTATGTTGTATTTTGTTGAGACCTACAAAATGTAAGTATTGTATTATATATTTTATATTTTAATTATTGTACCTTTTACACATCAGCTGTTTGATTGTAACTGGCATTTTAGTTGGCGTTTTTATAACAAATTTGGAGGTGTTGAATATTGCTCTCTAAAATTGCTAATGTGTAGATTAGCATCAATGTGTTTTGATGTATTTATTATATGTGGAAATATCACAGAGAGTTCTTTTTTTAGTATTTCATGCAAGTTATATTGATATACTTTTTTTCTTTACGTTGCGTTTCACAGTGTTTTGGAGTAAAATACTTTTTAAATTCTCCTAAATATTTAGTAAAATACAATATATATATATATATATATATATATATATATATATACAGATGGGTATCTTTTAAAAACAGTTCCGGTGCTTAATAAGAAAAAGATGCAATATTTAGTAAAATACAATATATATATATATATATATATATATATATATATATATATATATATATATATATATATATATATATTTATATATATATATATATATATATATATATATATATATATATATATATATACTGATGGGTATCTTTTAAAAACAGTTCCGGTGCTTAATAAGAAAAAGATGCAATATTTAGTAAAATACAATATATATATAGATATATATATCTATCTATATCTATCTATATATATATATATATATATATATATATATATATATATATATATATATATATATATATATATATATATATATATATATATATATATATATATATACAGATGGGTATCTTTTAAAAACAGTTCCGGTGCTTAATAAGAAAAAGATGCAATATTTAGTAAAATACAATATATATATATATATATATATATATATATATATATATATATATATATATATAGAGAGAGAGAGAGAGAGAGAGAGAAATATATATATATATATATATATATATAGATATATATATAGATATACATATATATATATATCTATATATATATATATATATATATATATATATATATATATATATATATATATAGATCTTTTAAAAACAGTTCCAGTGCTTGATAAGAAAAAGATGCAATATTTAGTAAAATACAATATATATATGTATATATATATATATATGTGTGTGTGTGTGTGTATATATAGTATATATTTATATACAGTATACATATATATCTATATATATACACAATATATATATATATATAAGTACATATACAGTATGTATATATATAAATATATATATATATATATATATATATATATATACATATACACACACCCCTTTTCCATATTGGGAAATTATGTTAAATGTAAATATAAACGGAATACAATGATTTGCATGTCATTTTCAACCCTTATTCAGTTGAATATGCTACAAAGACAACATATTTGATGTTCAAACTGATAAACATTTTTTTGTTGTTGCAAATAATCCTTAACTTTAGAATTTCATGCCAGCAACATGTGACAAAGAAGTTGGGAAAGGTGGCAATAAATACTGATAAAGTTGAGGAATGCTCATCAAACACTTATATGGAAAATTCCACAGGTGTGCAGGTTAATTGGGAACAGTTGGGTGGCATGATTGGGTATAAAAGCAGCTTCCATGAAATGCTAAGTAATTCACAAACAAGGATGGGGTGAGAGTCACCACTTTGTAAGCAAAGTGTCAAACAGTTTTAGAACAACATTTCTCAACGAGCTACTGCAAGAAATTTAGGGATTTTACCATCTACGGTCCGTAAAATCATCAAAAGGTTCAGAGAATCCGGAGAAATCACTGCATGTAAGCGATGGTATTACGGACCTTTGATCCCTCAGGCGGTACTGCATCAAAAACCAACAGCAGTGTGTAAAGGATATCACCACATGGGCTCAGGAACACTTCATAAAACCACTGCAAGTAACTACAGTTGATTGCTACATCTGTAAGTGCAAGTTAAAACTCTACTATGCAAAGCCAAACCCATTTATCAACAAGACCCTGAAACGCCGCCGCTTGGCTGGGCCCGAACTCACGTAAGATGGACTGATGCAAAGTGGAAAAGTGTTCTGTGGTATGACGAGTCAACATTTCAAATTCTACTTGGTAACAGAGGACGTGGTGTTCTCCAGAACAAAGAGGAAAATAACCATTCGTATTGTTATAGGCGCAAAGTTCAAAAGCCAGCATCTGTGATGGTATGGGGGTGTATTAGTGCCCAAGGCATGGGTAACTTACACATCTGTGAAGGCACCATTAATGCTGAAAGGTCCATACAGGTTTTGGAGCAACATATGTTGTCATCCAAGCAACGTTATCATGCTTATTTCAGCAAGACAATGCCAAGCCACGTATTACAACAGTGTGGCTTCATAGTAAAAAAGTGCGGGTACTATCCTGGCCCGCCTGCAGTCCAGACCTGTCTCCCATTGAAAATGTGTGGCGCATTATGAAGCGTAAAATACGACAGCGGAGACCCCGGACTGTTGAACGACTGAAGCTCTACATAAAACAAGAATGGGAAAGAATTCCACTTTCAAAGCTTTAACAATTAGTTTCCTCAGTTCCCAAACGTTTATTGAGTGTGGTTCAAAGAAAAGGTGATGTAACTCAGTGGTGAACGTTCCCTTTCCCAACTAATTTAGCACGTGTTGCAGCCATGAAATTCTAAATTAATTATTATTTGCAAAAAAAAAATAAAGTTTATGTGTTTGAACATCAAATATCTTGTCTTTGTAGTGCATTCAATTGAAATAGTTGAAAATAGGTTGAAAAGGATTTGCAAATCATTGTATTCCGTTTATATTTACATCCAACACAATTTCCCAACTCATATGGAAACGGGGTTTAATATATACACACACACACACAGAGAGAGAGAGGGAGAGAGAGAGAGAGAAAGAGCTGATATAGGCTGCAGGACCCTGCGACCTGAAAGGGACAAGCAGTAGAAAATGAGTGGAGGTATATACTGTATGTATATATATATATATATATATATATATATATATATATATATATATATATATATATATATATATATATATGTATATACATATGTTTTTTTAAATATATACACACACACACATATATATATATATAATTTTTTTTTTTTTAGGGGGTTTTGTAAGTTTCAATTTGGAGAGACTATTAATTAATATAATTCAATTATTAGGGACGGCGTGGCGCAGGGGGAGAGTGGCCGTGCGCAACCCGAGGGTCCCTGGTTCAATCCCCACCTAGTACCAAACTCGTCACGTCCGTTGTGTCCTGAGTAAGACACTTCACGCTTGCTCCTGATGGGTGCTGGTTAGCGCCTTGCATGGCAGCTCCCTCCATCAGTGTGTGAATGTGTGTGTGAATGGGTAAATGTGGAAGTAGTGTCAAAGCGCTTTGAGTACCTTGAAGATAGAAAAGCGCTATACAAGTACAACCCATTTATCATTTAATTATATGAATACATAACTAATACATTCAAAAAATCCATCCATCCATTTCCTACCGCTAGTCCAGGGGTGGGCAAACTTTTTTTCAGGAGGGCCACATTGGGTTCTAAGATTTGACAGGGGGGCCGGATCAGGAACAGATGGATAGAGTGTTTGTGTGAAATAATATAAATTACATGTAAAAACCATTATGTGAGAGGATTTGGCCTACAAACATGTAACATATCATGAGTAGACTGCAAAGCTCATTGTACTGTTTTTTTTTTCTTCAAATGCATTCATTTCATTTGATTAAGAATAAACACAGTAGAAAAATTCACAAAATTTACTTTTGATTATCACAGAATAACAGCAGAGAAACTCACAATTTCAGTGGGAACAATGTTGTTGATCTCCCTCTGTGTTCAATGCATCAAAGTGTAGAGTGAGTTTGGTTGTGGAAATTCTCAGGATAGCTCCGAGATGATGGTCAGTTAACCTGGATCCGTGACGGGATTTGTTGATGTTCATGACGCTGAATGTTTGCTCACAGACGTAGGTCGAGCCAAACAAAGTTAGCATGCTTGGTAGCAAAGTGGCAGCTCAAATTGTACTCTTTGTAAACCGCAACGGTTTCTTGGCATATCAGACACACAGCCTTTGATCGGACTTCAGTAAAAAAGTATTTTGTTGTCCACTCTGCACTCACTGTCCACTTTTCTTTGCTTTGATAAGCTAAATTTTACAGAGGGGCTTACAGGACAAAGCTTAAGAGAAGAAGGGAGTAATATCCCAAAGGCCAAAAAGGTCAATGAGCACCATGTAGTCGGGAAACGCGGTATTACAGGGATATGGTGAAACGAACGAGGTTTACCGACGATGATATGAAATGTGATTTAATAATAGAATTTAATGGGTGTCTCCTCCTTAGTGATAGTCAAGCGCTGAAAACTCATATGGGAGTAGAAGCCTTAACATTGATACGTTTATTTTTTCAATTATTTGGACAATTTCCGCGGGCCGGATTAAAACGGGCCGTAGTTTGCCCATGTCTGCGCTAGTCCCTTTCAGGAATCCTGGCGTTCTCGGCACGGCAGCTCTACCTTCTGAGCCCACGCGCCACATGATACATTACTTGCGGTTGTCGGGGGACAATTGCCTACACAGTTGCGACATTATGAGGGCTGCTGTTGGTGCGGTAAGGTAAAAAATAACATTTAAAAGGAGCGTCACACTATGTTACTTGCACAATATCAGCGCGAAGCAACCATTCCAGATGGCTGAGTCATCATTTATTTAGCACCCAAGTGAGTCACTGATAGCTTCTTATTTTTCCAGTCAGATTACTACCGTTTATTTTGGCACCAGTGCTATGATGGAACCAACAAAAGAGGAGACTGCCGGAATTGGACATTTTAGAGCAGACCTGGGGAAATTATTTTGACTGGGGGGGCCAAATTTAGAGAAAAAAATGTGATTTTTAGGACCACTAATACAAAACCTCACAATACCGTCTGATTGAATGCTAAAAACTTTATTACAGACCGCCTTAAAAAACAGAATGGAATTTTATTTTTTTTAACTGAATGAGACACCTAGAATGTGTGATTTACAATATTAACTATGAACGATAAAACACTTAATATTGACAACATATTAAACGTCACACCCCCTCTCGATTGACATATTTTACAAACCAGCAAAACGCAACAAAAATGGTTCAAACACAGCAAAATATGAACGCGAAGGGTAAAAAAATAGGAAAAAAAATACCTACTATCTGATACATCACTAAGCTTTAGAACTTTGTTGTAAAAGTCTCCTTCCACGTTTGTCCCTGACACCCGCATTTCAGGCTGGCCGTCCTGGAAACGCACCCCACCCACATTGTTTGGTGCCTCGTCGGAGCTGCTGTGACTTAGATTACCATAGTAACTAGTATATCATCCAAAAGCGCAGATTCCAACCATTGAAATACTTTGTAAATTCCAAGACTTACAGTAATTTGAAAACATCACTGCACATTATAATGGCGGCTACAGTTTTGATCTTTAAAATCTAAAAAACATATTTGGGAATGTCTGGCGGGCCTGATTGAAAAGCTTATCGGGCTGCATGTGGCCCCCGGGCCTTAATTTGCCAGGGTCTGTTTTAGATGCAGGCGATGAAATAGGATATCTTTTTTTTCGGTGCAATATACATTATCGATTTCAGATCGGCAAACCCCAATACAACTATTAGCGGTGTCAAAAAGGTTGCTGATTTTCACAATTGGCTAACAATCACATTTAATGTACATTCATTTTGTTAAATAAGATAATTTATATGCACTTAACACATTTGTTAAACACTTTCAACATCATGTTGTTTTTCTAAACAAATGAATGTGGACCTTTTGCTCATTTTATGTCATTGATGTGCTACTTTCAGTTGAATGTATATTAGTGAAATACAAAATCATTCCTGCGGAGAGTGCATAATGTTTTTTTTTTATTTCGGACTGAAATTGCCCATGGAACCTAAACTGTCTTCTAAATTTAATTGTTGGATTATGAAGCCTATCTCTACGGCAGGGGTAGGGAACCTATGGCTCGCGAGCCAGATGCGGCTCTTTTGATGACTGCATCTGGCTTGCGGATACATCTGAGCTGACATTGCTTGACACAATAAGTAATGAATAATTCCACTTGTAATCACAGTGTTAAAAATAACTTTTATAAAACATTCTCATGCATTTTTTATCCATCCATCCATTTCCTACCGCACCTGTCCATGAAGTTACGTTAATGGTAAGAAGTTATTTATTTATTTTTGATTAGTGTGAGACTAGCCCTGCTGGGGGTTCTTCAGACCACCAAGCACCGACATGAGAGCCTGTTTCAGGGTTACAATATTGTTTTATTTTTCAATAAGTCTCTCAGTTGCTTTCCAGCAACAGTCTTTTTCTCTTTTGTTCTCGCTCGTGCTCTGGGTCCAGCCCCAACCCCGTCTCTCCTCCTGGCTGCTGCGTATAACAGAGCGGCAGGTGATTAGATAACAAGGCCCAGGTGGGCCATCTACGCACCTGTCACTGATTTTGAGGCCGATCGTGGCAACACCCCGCTTCGCTGCAGGCCCGCAGGCCACGCCCCTTCCACAGTTAGCTTCAGAATAACAATCTTATTACAAAGAATAAGAGACCTATTATACTCTAGAAAGGTTGGTTTTATTTAAAAGTGCACACGTTTAGTTGTGTTCAGTGTTGAAAAAATATTATATGGCTCTTACGTAAATACATTTTAAAATATTCAGCTTCTTGGCTCTCTCAGCCAAAAATGTTCCCGACCCCTGCTCTACGGGATCAACTTCACATTTGCGCTTCCATGATGGTAATGCTAGTTGGGCCAAACTGCCCGAATTATATTATTAATGATAGTGGCATAACCTACCTATCTGAGTGCGAACATTACAGTGTTCGAAAAATGACAATTAGCTCAAAGATGAGCTTCACTCGTTGATCTTTCATTAAACCCCGAATACTATGATACTTTTTTTTACTACTTTCACATTTCTAACTTGATTCAAATCAATCAGCTATCAAAATGTTATTATCTGAAATGGCTATTTATTGGCACATTACAAACATTTCTCGTGTTTTGTAATATTGTATTTTCACAACATAATTCCAATTTAAAATTAAGGACTATTTTTACAATCCCCTTTTACCTCGAACATTTTTTTCTCTTTCCACATGTGTCAAGTAAACCAAACCTTCAGCTCAATCGCAGTAAGATATTACTGGCAGTGTAGCTTTGACATTCCGAAAATGTTTTCCAGCAATTTTACAATTTCCGGCCTAAAATTTTCATTGAAATGAATACCATTTTTCCACATTCCTCCACCCATTCAAAACTTTCCAGAACCATAACATTCAGGCTATCAATTTTTCACATTTCCCAATTTGCCACGTTTTCCAAACAGCTTTTCGGCGTTCATGCGTAATTTTTTACACAAACTACCTTCTGTGGTCTTTTAGTTTGCTTCCAGCCAGTCTTTTCAACATGTTCATCTAATGTATGTGAGCTATGTTGAATATTGTTTTAGTCAGCTCTACTGGCATTTTCCTGAGTTAGGGTGTGCCGGGTGCTGATGTTCAAGAACAGGTTCCTACAGTATGTCAGGCGGCTTCAATCATTCCACACTGGCTTCTTGTAAAACCTGTGCCATGAAAGCGCTCACATTTTCATTCTTGACATGTTTGAATGGCTACAAAGCTTGGTGAAAATATGCAGCATGGAATGTGTTCAGGTGACCCTTTTTTTTAACAGCTCCTGTCCAGCCATTCAGGCAAATCATATTGTTGATGTAGATGCTAGGAGTGTAACGGTACGTGTATTTGTATTGAACCGTTTCGGTACGGGGGTTCCGGTTCGGTGCGGAGGAGTACCGAACGAGTTCCACACAAACATATGAAGTAGATATGTAGATATGTAGATATGCTAAAGTCTTAACAATCTCCGTTCTGTGTCTGTCTCCTGCACAGCACCCTGCGTTGTCCCTCCCACACAACCATCTGATTGGTTACAACAGTAGCGGTAACAAGCCAATCAGCAGTGCGTATTCAGAGTGCATCTAGTCAGTGCTTCAGCGTCGAGCAGATAGGTCTTTAGCAGGGGAGCAACGGACTCTCCCCAAATTATACTAAACACTTCAAAGTCAACTATTTTCTAAACATCACTATGAGCCCATTGACCTTCTCGAAACAAACTCGCAATCCTGGCTTTAGGTGAAGGCTAGTTAGCTTTTAGCGTAACGTTAGCTAATTTTGCGGTGTGTGCGTGTGTGTGCGTGTGTTACGGACAGTGTTGATTGAGGTGTGTTGAAGCAGCAAAAAAGGACATTATGTTAAATGAAGAGTTTCTGTGTCTGATAGAGTATATAATAATGTAAGTGCATCATAAAGCCTACATGAACTCCATGGTGTTCAGGGATGAATAGTCCCTCCTATTGCTATTATACTATTTTTCAGCTATAGTTACATTAATCATTAGCAATGTAGCAGCGAAGTTTTGAATTGCAGGGTCCCTGCTATCACATGTTGATACAAATATAACATTTACATAACAAAAAGATCAACTACAGGCTTCCCCAATGCTGTAATAAATGAAGCATGATGAGTTGACTTGAAACTGTTTAAGGTTGCACTTTTTATATATAAAAGAAAAGTTGTGTCATTTTATTTAATCTAAGCAACAACTTGAGGCAGTTTAATATGGATTAACGTGGGCAGAAGTATTATAGTGTTCCAAATGTTAAAAGGATCAAGCCATTGTTCACAAATTTGGTAAATAAATAACCAAAACATTTACATTTTGTTGTTTTCTTCCTATACCGAAAATGAACCGAACCGTGACCTCTAAACCGAGGTACGTACCGAACCGACATTTTTGTATACCGTTACATCCCTAGTAAATGCCCATGTCTGCTGTACAGATTTACTTTACAAAAGAGAAGTGTGAAATATTTATCTTGTTGCCTTATTTGTATTTGAATTGATAAAATGGATGTATTTAATGTTTGGTGCAGCCGGACCGCAGCAAGAGAAGTTAGAGGAACAAAAACAAGAAGACAGAGGTGGAAATAGTGGGGACAAGACAGGGAGACAACAGAATAACATCAGCAAATATTACACTAAAATTAAAGCAAAAAAAAACACGGTTAATGAAGTACAAACCCCAAAACCAGTGACGTTAGCACATTGTGTATATCCTAAAAAAAAAAAAAAACACAATGATTTGCAAATCATTTTCAAATATTCAATTGAATAGACAGCAAAGACTACATACTTTACATTCAAACTGGTAAACTGTTATTTTTTGCAAATATTAACTCATTTGGAATTTGATGCCTGCATCATGTATCAAAAAAGCTAGCACAAGTGGCAAAAAGAACTGAGAAAGTTGAGGAATGCTCATCAAACCCTTATTTGGAACATTTTACAGGTGAACAGGCTAATTGGGAACAGGTGGGTGCCATGATTGGGTATAAAAGCAGCTTCCATGAAATGCTCAGTCTTTCACAAAAAAGGATGGGGTGAGGGTCACCACCAGTTTAAGAACTACATTTCTCAACGAGCTATTGCAAGGAATTTAGGGATTTCACCATTTACGATCCATAATATCATCAAAAGGATCAGATAATCTGGAGAAATCACTGCACGTAAGTAGCATGCCCGAGACCTTCAATCCCTCAGGCAGTAGTGCATCAAAAAGTGACATCAGCGTGTAAAGGATATCACCACACGGGCTCAGGAACACTTTAGAAAACCACTGTCAGTAACTACAGTTTCTCGCTACATCTGTAACTGCAAGTTAAAACTCTACCATGCAAAGCCAAAGCTATTTATCAACAATACCTAGAAACGCTTTGCTGGGCCCGAGCTCATCAAAGATGGACTGATGCAAAGTGGAAAAGTGTTCTGTGGTCTGACGAGTCCACATTTAAAATTGTTTTTGTAAACTGTGGACGTGGTGTCCTCCGGACCAAAGAGGAAAAGAACCATCTGGACTGTTATAGGCACACAGTTCAAAAGGCAGCATCTGTAATGGTTTGGGAGTGTATTAATGCCCAAGGCATAGGTAACTTACACATCTGTGAAGGCACCACTAATGCTGAAAGGTACATGCACGTTTTGGAGCAACATATGTTGTCATCCAAGCAACGTCTTTTTCATTGACGCCCCTGTTTATTTCAGCAAGACAATGCCAAGCCACATTCTGCACGTTACAACAGCGTGGCTTTGTAGTAAAAGAGTGCGGGTACAAGACTGGCCCGCCTGTAGTCCAAACCTGTCTCCCATTGAAAATGTGTGGCATATTATGAAGCGTAAAATACGACATTCTTCATCATGCAAGAATGGAAAATAATTCCACCTGAAAAGCTTAAAAAAAATGGTCTCCTTGGTTCCCAAACGTTTACTGAGTGTTGTTAAAAGGAAAGACCATGTAACACAGTGGTAAAAATGCCCCTGTGACAACTTTTTGCAAAGAGTTGCTGCTATTAAATTCTAAGTTAATTATTATTTACAAAATAAAATTAAGTTTATCAGTTCAAACAACAACATTTTCTACCGCTTGTCTCTCTCGGGGTCGTGGGAGGTGCTGGAGCCTATCTCAGCTGCACTCTGAAAAGTGATTATATGCATGCTGAGTGTATAGATTAGTGTCCCCTGCCAATCAAGCCTTACACACTCAGGAAATGCAGTACCTTCCGCAGTAAGCTGATAAAAGGTTGCAAAACTTACCTTGAAAAAAATCGACTTCAGGTGCTATGGTTTGACCAAACACTAAGCAAATGACTGTGACAACAAAATAGAATGTAGAGTGTGGCAGAAAACCTCACACACAGTTTTATATCCTATCCTGGTCCAGCACGGTGGACTTCTTTCTTGCCTTGAAGAGGTATCAGATTTGAGGATGTTGTTGTGGTTTGTGCAGCTCTTTGAGACATTTGTGATTAAGGGCTATGTAAATAATCTTTGATTGATTGTGCACAAAGTAAGACAACAGTACAACAGAGATCTCAATGACCATTATGCTCAACGCCTTGATCTCAGGCGGGTTATCATAGGGAACTATTGTCTGGACAGAACTCACAAGCCACCCGGTGTCAGACTGTTCAAGACACACACACTGCCTAATGGAAGGACATCCATTCTAAGTCCCCTGTCCAATATCCAAGTTAAAGATACACGTCAGACAAAAAACATGCGCGAAACAGGTGTTTTCCTTTTATATCTTGGCTTAAAAAAAATGTATTAAAACTTCCCAGCCACATAAAGTCTTGACGTGTGTTTTTTTTAGATGGATAGATAGTACTTTATTTATTCCTTCAGGAAAATGTAAAAGATGTTATTGGTATTGGTCGTCATTGTTTGTTTACATGTTTTGGAGCTCTGATTCTTGCATTACATTGTTGTATTTAAGTTCATTGTTAGCCTCGAACTGTTATTGCCACAAAATAAGTGCCACATGCTAATGTTGCTGGTCAGGGTTTCATTTGTTTGTTTTGTAATGTGGAAACTTTTGATGCTTTGCGTTTTTTTTCTAATGCACAAACAATACTTGTTTATATTATATAGAGATGTAACACTTTACATCAGGGGTCTAAAACTCAATTTACCTGGGGGCCACTGGATGCAGAAATTGGGTAAGGCTGGGCCGCAAGAAACGATTTCTTAAAAATTCACACATGCACATTTTAATAAATTCACCTTTCTATGAATGGTTTTCCCACCCTAGCAACATACTTGCCAAACCTCACGATTTTTCCGGGAGACTCCCGAATTTCAGTGCACCTCCCGACAATCAACTGATGCAACCATTCCCCCAAATTTGTCAAAATGTTCATCCGGTTGACATTATTAAGGGTGTGCCGTGACAGCACTGCCTTTAACGTCCTCTACAACAGTGGTTCTCAACCTTTTTTCACTGATGTATCCCCTGTGAAAATTGTTTTAATTCAAGTACCCCCTAATCAGAGCAAAGCATTCTTGGTTGGAAAAAAAGAGATAAAGAAGTAAAATACAGCACTATGTCATCAGTTTTTGATTTATTAAATTGTATAACAGTGCAAAACATTGCTCATTTGTAGTGGTCTTTCTTGAACTATTTGGAAAAAAAGATATAAAAATAAATAAAAACTTGTTGAATGCTGGTAGCGGGCGTGTATATTGTAGCCCGGAAGAGTTAGTGCTGCATGGGATTCTGGGTATTTGTTCTGTTGTGTTTATGTTGTGTTACGGTGCGTATGTTCTCCCAAAATGCATTTGTCATTCTTGTTTGGTGTGGGTTCACAGTGTTGCACATATTTGTGACAATGTTAAAGTTTTTTTTACGGCCACCATCAGTGTGACCTGTGTAGCTGTTGATCAAATATGTCTTGCAATAGCACACGTGCGTCCTCAATAGCCAAATACAACATATACCTGGGCTTGCTCGCTGTTTGTACAGGATGTAGGTGGCGCTAAGACAGCGCCATCATGGCAGCCCCTTAATGTTGTTGGTTGGGAGAAAATGTAGAGAATGGATGCCTAAAATTCAGGGGTCTCCCAGGAAAATAGGGAGCATTGGCAAGTATGGTGCTGCCAAGCGCCGTTCATGCATTCATATTAAACTCGCGGGCCCCACTAGCATTAAATTGTCATATCAGTGTGCGGGCCGCAAATTAACGTCTTGCGGGCCACAATTGGCCCGCGGGCCGCATGTTTGAGACCCTTGCTTTACATCAACTAAGATCAAACTATACACATGTGTTATTTTAGTACTAGCGCATGCTTAATTAATGTGTAAAAATCTGCAATGTTGACATCTGAACACAATGAACAAGTTGCTAAACTCTTCAAATGTTTTTAAAACAAGTACAATTATATTATATAACTAACTAATCATAAATGTAATTACCTAAATTACAGCACATTTAGTTCACGGTCAATTCAGCAGTACTTTCTGTTTTACTCTGTAAACACATCTCCTTCTCTTCCCACAGGTCACTCAATAGCTGTGCTACTCCGGGAAGACCTGAGTAAAAAAAAAAAAAAATGGAAGCAAATAAGGATGTTTGTAACTCCATTCTGAGCAAAGAAAACTGCAAGAAATGAGTGATGACTACAGCACCAATTTGCTTTTGTGTGGTGATCATCAGACTGGGTAAAGGTGATGGGTAACAGTTTTAGCAAAAATGCAGCATTGGTAGATACAGTAGATGACCGTGCAACATTTTTTGACATGGACACCATTTCTAACTAAGATGTAGATGCTCACACTTCTGGCCATTTATGATTTTCCTCATTGTAGTAGCTCAGACTTGTCCAAATCTGATGATGGTGTTGAGCAAAGTAGTCTCAAACACATCTGTTTTTGGGCCCTAATTTTTGGTATATCTCTTGTTGCTCTCACAGCACTTTTGAGTTTACCACCCAGACGTAGCAAAAGATGCAAGCACTATCTTAAGGACTAATATAGAGTACACTATTTAGAACAATGTTTAAGAACAGTATCACAGTTTTTGAATATTGCCATCCATGAAAAGAACAGTTCACTGATTTACTATCTGATTGTTGTACCTTATAATTGCTGAAAAATATTGATGGGTTACACCTGTTCAAAAGCACAAACATTCAACTTTAGCTAATGTTAGGACTGTTGGTCAGTGTTCCAACAAAGGGTCCAACTGTCTTTGTTCTATTTTGTGGGCCCAACAAACTACACTCATCTGAGGATTTTTCAAAAGATTCTGTTGTTGAGCTCAGTAAACTGGAAAAGGCCTTAGACTTTAAGGAGAACTGCTTTTTTTATGTAGACTATGTAATATGTGACCCACCTGCAAGAGCATTTGTTAGAACATAAGGCCACATAACGAATACTAAGGTTGTGACAAATGTGTGCAACGAGGACTATATGTGAACAGACAAATTAATTTTCCATTAACTGAGCACATCAAGAACTATTGAATCTTTTGTACAGCAGGCTTATGAAGCCAAATCCTTTTAACAGTTCAAATATTGGCATGATGTCACAATTTCCTTTTAACTATATGCATTTGGTTTGTTTGGGTGTGGTTAGAAAGTTGTTGTTAATGTGCTTTGGAGGCCATATTAATGTTATCTTCAAAAGTTGTCAAAGGTCTGATCGCATGAATTAGCTAAGGCCTTACGTTCCCGTGGAATTTGAACGGAAATCACGCTCGTCTGGAGAAATAGACCGATGGAAGGCCACCAAATTTAGGCAGTTTCTTCTGTACTGGCCCTGTTGGCTTCTAATAAAAATAATGATTAGACAAAAAAAACTTAATTAAATAAATACAAAATATACTACTTTTTTATTAGAATTGGATTGCATGTGCATGTAAGAGCCAGTCTGCACCACAACAAAAGGACAGAGAAAAATAAAGAACTTATGGACAAAAACGTGGGACTACAATTGAATAAAAATGCCGTACTCATGCAAAGCTCTTTGGGTAAACCTCTACCATGTATGGATATATCTGCCCACGTAACTAATAATAATAATAGATTTTATTTGTAAAAAGCACTTCACGTTGAGCAAACAACCTCAAAGTGCCACGGTGTAAAAAAATAGTAATAATAAAAAATAAATAAAATATAAAACTAGAAACAGCCCAAAGGCTACAACCAGCATGCATGTCTATAGAAAGGCTTTTTAAAAAAGATGGGTTTTTAAGCCTTTTTTAAAAGCATCCACAGTCTGAGGTGCCCTCAGGTTGTCAGGGAGAGCGTTCCACAGACACACCAGCTCTATGTCCAGAGAGGCCACTGCTGCCAGTTTTACGTCCGCTTACAGTGGGTCTTCCCCTGACGCCACTGCCAGTCTCGTTTCTAGTGGGTCCAATGCCACAAGCTCCTCCATTGGGTCCGATTACAACAGCGCCTCCACTGGGTGAGTCGCATGCACCCCCTCCTTCTTGTTGGCTGCGAGGTGTGCTGTTCCATGCCTAGGATTTGGGCACGGACCACATGCTTGTTTGCTTCCTGATTAGTGTTTTTTGAAAAATTCGGAGGATAACCATCTGGTCCCAAGGATTTACCGTTTACCAAGGATTTACCAATGTCACTGGTCCGTCTAACTCTACTGCAGCAGACTTATTGCCACCTGTCGTCACCACTAATCACTTCCCTATATTTGTTGGGTTCACCCTGCCTTGCTTGCGGGTTCAATGTTAACCTGTCATGTTTGTATTGGCTATGTGCTATGGTTTACTTTGTCTCTTTAAGCCATGTTGAGTTCTCTATGATATATAGTCTTGGTCAGCCTCAAGCTCTCGCGAGTTCCGTGAGTTTGTACTTTTTGCCTCGTATTTTGAAATCAAAACTATTCTTGCAAAATGTCTGCTGTCCTCTGCATAATTGGAGTCACACATACTTTGACAACCAAACAATTAAACAAGGCAACTCGGTAAAGAATCTGGGTATTATCTTTGACCCAACTCTCTCCTTTGAGTCACACATTAAAAGCGTTACCAAAACGGCCTTCTTTCATCTCCGTAATATCGCTAAAATTCGCTCCATTCTGTCCACTAAAGACGCTGAGATCATTATCCATGCGTTTGTTACGTCTCGTCTCGATTACTGTAACGTATTATTTTCGGGTCTCCCCATGTCTAGCATTAAAAGATTACAGTTGGTACAAAATGCGGCTGCTAGACTTTTGACAAGAACAAGAAAGTTTGATCACATTACGCCTGTACTGGCTCACTTGCACTGGCTTCCTGTGCACTTAAGATGTGACTTTAAGGTTTTACTACTTACGTATAAAATACTACACGGTCTAGCTCCATCCTATCTTGCCGATTGTATTGTACCATATGTCCCGGCAAGAAATCTGCGTTCAAAGGACTCCGGCTTATTAGTGATTCCCAAAGCCCAAAAAAAGTCTGCGGGCTATAGAGCTTTTTCATTTCGGACTCCAGTACTCTGGAATTCCACCCCGGTAAACGTTCGAGATGCCACCTCAGTAGAAGCATTCAAGTCTCACCTTAAAACTCATTTGTATACTCTAGCCTTTAAATAGACTCCCTTTTTCGACCAGTTGATCTGCCGTTTCTTTTCTTTTTCTCCCTTGTGGAGGGGGTCCGGTCCGATCCGGTGGCCATGTACTGCTCGCCTGTGTATCGGCTGGGGACACCTCTGCGCTGCTGATCCGCCTCCGCTTGGGATGTTTTCCTGCTGGCTCCGCTGTGAACGGGACTCTCGCTGCTGTGTTGGATCTGCTTTGGACTGGACTCTCGCGACTGTGTTGGATCCATTATGGATTGAACTTTCACAGTATCATGTTAGACCCGCTCGACATCCATTGCTTTCCTCCTCTCCAAGGTTCTCATAGTCATCATTGTCACCGACGTCCCACTGGGTGTGAGTTTTCCTTGCCCTTATGTGGGCCTACCGAGGATGTTGTAGTGGTTTGTGCAGCCCTTTGAGACACTAGTGATTTAGGGCTATATAAGTAAACATTGATTGATTGATTGAAATACTTCACGATGCCAGTATACAATTCAGAAAGTGATTTCCAAAAGAACAGAAGAACCAAAATCGGTCAAAAATCGAAGCAATAGATAACGTAAATCCAATGAATTTGTTCCTGACACAAAACCCATTTTATACAATAATGATAGTTTTACATGTAGAAAACGTGAAATACATGTAAATAATGAATTTAATGGATAGGGCTGTCTTCAAACAGTCAAAGACTAAATAATTTGATTCAGATACATCTGATTCGACTATCCAGCTCCCAGTCGAATCATCTCATGTTGAACCCCCCTTCTCCATCTATGGGATTTAAAGGAGTCAATACATGCTGAGGACCCCGCGTACAGCTGGTGTGTCGGAAGGATAATGACTGTGTTCATCATGTCTCCTGTAAGTATTACAACAATATTCATCTGTACAGAGAGCAATAAATGAATTTTAGTTTTAGATCTCTCTTTAGACTTCCTGATTGCTTTTATTGACTTCAGGTCTCTAATACCAGCTGGCTGTGTTTTGGCCCTCCACATATTTTGTTATATAAAATATATTCATCTGCAAACAAGAGTATGTTATGTTTGGAGGATGTTTCTACATGGGTGACATGATTGAGGCTAGTCAGGACGCTGCTCTCACACACAGAGCACACGGTGCCATCACGATCATCTGCCCGGCAAGAAATGAGAAATTACACCTTCCACCACGTACAATTATAGCTCTCATTCTGCACACGTTATGATCCTGCTATTATGACTTTTGCTTCCTCTGTTTAGTCAAATTTAATGTCTTCAGGTGCTTCAGCTATTTTAGTAGGTAAAAATTGAGTTCTTTATTTTGTTCACTTAAATGAAAAAACTGTATTCCTTTCACAAGTATCTCTAATCATGGATGTCATGTAGCACATCCGTATGACATTTCTGACATCTAGTGGCCAGTCAGTATACACCACTAAATATCATCATCTGTTTATTCCTTTGAAAAATAAATGGCATCGAGTCTACTGATAGGTTGATTGGCAATATTAAATGGTCCCTAGTGTGTGAATGTTGTCTGTCAATCTGTGTTGGCCCTGTGATGGGATGGCGACTTGTCCAGGGTGTACACCGCCTTTCCGCCTGAATGCAGCTGAGATAGGCTCCAGCACCCCCCGCAATCCAGAAAGGGACAAGTGGCACTGTGGTAGAAAATGGATGGATGGGATGGATCTACTGATCGTCGACTGTACGAAAAATTTAATGAATCAAATTCCATCCATCCATTTCCTACCGCTTGTCCCTCTCGGAGTCGCTGGGAGCATGGATCGACTATAAAAATCTTTAGTCAAAGACATCCCTAGAATTGTACCAATTTAACATCTCAATCAAACAATCAATCAATCAATCAATCGAAGTTTACTACTATAGCCCTTAATCACAAATGTCTCAAAGAGATGCATCTCCTTTTATTTACGACTAGCTGGCGAAGACCACTTGTTGGAGAAATACAATACTTTTTTATGAGTTATTTCTTGAATTCAGGAGTGTTTCTCACTTCTTTGTCAAAGTGCTGGCACTGACTCAATGGTGGCTCAAAAAGTCTTTATGAAAGGGGAACTGCACTTTTTGGGGAATTTTGCCTATCGTTCACAAAAATTTTGAAAGACATGATGATTCTTAATGGTGTGATGGACGATCTGTCACTTCATTTCTGTTGGTTTTCCTTGTTTTTGTATTTACTTCTCGTCAGTGCTCTTATTTTGTTAAATTTCCTGTTTGTTCCGCGGAGCACTGTTTTCTCCTCACCTGTCGTTGATTGGCAGCCGGTCCACACAAGTTGCCAATCAACATATGTGTATTTATGTTTTCACTCGAGCACTCCTCAATACTCGAAGATAACACACTCTGTTTGGAACCTCTGTTTGCAAGACTGCTTCATTTTTCAGTTTGATGATAATTAAAGTCATCTTACCTGATTATCATACTCCTGGTTTTTGCATCTTGGGGTAACAAAATGGCAGCCATGCGGTTTCCTAACAAATGCATTCTAAATATTAAATAAATGCGATCAAAAGTCTGCCGTCCTATGGGAGCCGTTCAATTCTGTCTATAGAGCTCTTAAAACACATCCATTAGGGTTTTATATACATGATGTAAGTATATATGTAATGTAGTAACTGGCACATTTCTAATAACATTTAGTATTGATGTATTTTAAACATTTTAAGCACATTCATTTCAAAAACTCATCAAACATTGCCTTTTTTTTTTCATCACTGATTTCTACTCACTGTAGACTTAATGGGAGCCAACAAACATACTAAAACATCACCTACTGTATAAGGTCCACTGTCATTAGGATGCGACTGCTAGAATGTGTATATATTCCCCATTTAGTACAAAAATGTCTCATAATCCTCGCGAAGTAACAGGGGGACTGTCGTCCTCGCCAGTTACAGGTCTTATATGGCTGTCAACGTGTCCCAACTTATCGGATTCTATCAACAGCCACCTTCTGTCCAGGTGAGAGGCATGATTTATTATCTACAATTAACATACAGGGAGCAGGGAAACATGAAAGCAGCTGATCAGTCGATGATATAAACACACATGAAGTGATAGTTTGTCTTCGTTACTGCTTATAATATTAATATCACTATTACTTGGTTAATATTCAAGTCCATCCATCCATCCATTTTCTACCACTTATTCCCTTTGGGGTCGAGGGGGCTACAATCGGGCGGAAGGCGGCGTACACCCTGGACAAGTCGCCACCTCATCGCAGGGCCAACACAGATAGACAGACAACATTCACACACTAGGGCCAATTTGGTGTTGCCAATCAACCTATCCCCAGGTGCATGTCTTTGGAAGTGGGAGGAAGCCGGAGTACCCGGAGGGAACCCACACAGTCACGGGGAGAACATGCAAACTCCACACAGAAAGATCCGGAGCCCAGGATTGAAACCAGGACTACTCAGGATGCACTAACTCCTGTTCCACCGTGCAATATTCAAGTCACAAAATGTAAATTGAGTTTTTTGAATGGTTATTTATCTGATTTTATAGGCAGAGTAGTGGAGCTCCCACTGGCTCCCCTGAAAGCAGACTTTTATTTACATGTGTTTAATACTTGGAATGCATAAAAAAAAAAAAAATCCATCTATCGTCATAATGATTGTTAAAGATAAAATTCCAAAATAAGTGCAGTTACCCGTTAAAGACAAAAGTAATATATGTTTATTCATCCATTTCGTCGTTTGAATGTATTTCACATTATTTTCTGCATTAAAACCTATAATTATTCTATGACATGTTGTTAGTAAATTAAACAATTCGGTTGTCCTTACTATTGGAGTGTTTTTCCGATGAAAATCGAGGTAACACTGTCATTCAAATGTACACATCCTACCAGTATGTACTCCATTGATCTGAATTATTCTGTAATACTGATTATAATTTCAATTGGCTTGTGTTTTCGTTGACATAAACGTTCCATAACGCAGTGTTTTATCTCTACACTCTGACAGAGAGATCTTTTTCTATATATATATATTTATATATATGTATATATATATATATATATATATATATATATATATATATATATATATATTAGGGCTGGGCAACGACTAACAATTTTAATCGAAGTTAATCGCACTATTTCTCTGATTAATCGTGATTAACTGCATTGTATACGCAAAGCCCAATAATGAATTCAAAAGTAGTGTGTAGTGCACCTTTATTGGAATATTCTCCTACATGAACAAAAGCGCCAAAACATTTGTTGTGCAAACACAATTTAAATCAGTCCTTGTTAAACAGTAGCAGTTAAATAGCATATTTTATGAAAATCAACTCAAAAAATGTAAATACAAACATTTAAGCTTATTGCCACTGCCAGGGTATTTAAGTTATCCTGTTTGTTATGGAAAATAAATATAATCTACATACAAATCTCTGAGCCACAATCATAACATCTGAACAGGCAATTTCTGAGGTAACAGCAGAAACATTTTTTTTATCAGGGATCTTATGTTTAAAAAACCTATATTATAGGTAGTGGGCTGTTTTAGGGAATTTTAATCAAATTATCCGTAGTAGCAATATTAATAATGTGTTTATTCTGCGTAGTGCACTTAAAATAATTATGACCATATCTAGGAATTGATATGATGGGAATTTTCCGATTGTTTGCTTGGTGCTTTGATAAACTGAACGCATATACATGGTACTATATTGTGATGTTATGAGCCAGGGAAAAAAAGAACTACCCTACCCAGCATGCAACAGGAGTGACGAGCATGCGCGGTAGCCCGGTATAGGTTGTGTCGCCATGACAGCATCTTTTATGTTGTGATATGCACGCTCTGAAAGTAAACGTTAAGAACTCAGCTAATACGCCTCGTCTGCATTATTCATAAATAGCCAGACAACAAACATACTCCGCTGCTTCACAGGCTGCTGGATGTAGCCGGCAAAGTATTCCCATGCTAGCTAGCCGGTCTAGCAAGCACGCGTCATTCAGTCCAAAACGGCCCGATCTATCCACATGCAGAATTGTCTGGCGGTCGTAAGTGATCCCGGAGTGACCACGCGGTAAGCCAGCCATGAAATTTGCAGAATTGTCCGGTATTTTTGCCAAATGTTCCATCTTTACCAAGAGTCCCTCGACGCCGGGCGACGCCATCTTGTTAAGAAAAGGCGTTAACAAAATAAAAGCATGTAAACAACATACGCAAATGTGCGATAAAATAATTGTCGGCGTTAATAGATTGATGAGTTAACTCATAATTAACGCACTAATTTGCCCACCCCTAATATATATATATATATACACACACACATACAATTTGGATTTACAAACATGTGTATGTAAAATTGTACTACCTTATCTGGTGTGAATAACTTTACAATTACTTTGATACTTAACCTTAACTCATAATGTTTCTACTCCACTTTTTTTCAACTTTTTTACTAATCATCTTTATCCAGTACAGATGGGTTGTTCTCACGAATATATTTTCCACCCTAAGTCAGCTGTGCATATATATCTTTGTTCACATGAATAGAGCGAGGTGTGAAAAAGTCAAACTCTGAGATGTCCAAAGTCAATTCAGGCCACGTCCACACCACACCAGGACGGTATAGAAAGAAGAAGAAAAAATAAAATAGAGAGGAACTTTTCTCTATTTTTTACATTGTAGATTGTCACTGAAGGCATCAACTTCAATACGTAGTCACCTGAAATGGTTTTCACTTTACAGGTGTGCTTGAAACTCATCGAGAGAATGCCAAGAGTTTGCAAAGCAGTAATCAGAGCAAAGGATGGATATTTTGAAGAAAGTACAATATAAAACATGTTTTCAGTTATTTCACCTTTTTTTGGTAAGTACATAACTCATTCTGATGTCTTCAGTGACAATCTACAACGTAAATAATCAGGAAAATAAAGAAAACACATTTAATGAGAAAAAGGTGTGTCTAAACTTTTGGCCTGTACAAAAGATCATCTCTTGACAGCATGCGAATGTTCTTATGATAATGCTGTCTTTTTTTAACTCTACTCCGGAGCGTGGTGTGATTACCAGGCTGGATTTCGCCCCTGGGCCGCCAGTGAAATAGTCCTCCGCTATAATGATAAATGATTAGAGGAGCTAGCTTAGATGGCTCGGGTGTATCTACTATGGATGCCTCCCAAGTGAGGTGTTCCGGGCATGTCCAGCCGGTAGGAGGCCTTGGGGCAGACCTAGGACACGTTTGAGGGACTATGTCTCACAGCTGGCCCTGTGGAACTAGAGGGGGTGGCCTGAGACAGGGAAGTCTGGGCATCTCTGCTTAGACTGCTGCCACTGTGACCCGGCCTCGGATAAGCGGCGTAAAAATGGAAGGCTGGAAAAAATAAAATAACAAAACAACATTTGCTCTTAATTGAACTATTTTTGCCTACAAAGTTCTGCTGTGTCCCCCAACTTATTTTCTGGCTTTGTAAAATAAAATAAAATGTATATTAAGTGGGGTGTTTGGAAAAAAACGATTCAAAACTTAAAAATAATGCTGAACTGGTAAAAATTTGTCAAAAATTTATTTTTTTAGGCCGTATCTGCAATCTCTTTTTTACCTGTAACCTGTTTTGAATGGTTTTATTATCTATTATATATCACATAATACATTACGAATCAAGAATTGTGCTGAATGGAGAATTGATATTGGTCCAAATTGTCACCCTAAGAATCAGAATCGAACTGAATCGTTAAGATGAACATTCCTCACATTAATATTAGTGATACTAAAGCATTGATGCTTTAGTATCAATGCTTTAAGGAGAGACAAGATACTGTGTCTCGAAATACCATGTGACCAATGCAGGTGCTTTGTATTGACTGTTATCAGGAAGCACTTCTTTTTGCCCACAAGTGACAGATCGTACTAAATGAAACAGAAGGAATTCTGCATTTAACATCGATTTAAGTAGAATTAAGATAAAGGAAATGTTCCGAAGTGTGGGATTATTTTGGTTTTCAGGGATGGGAATTTTCCGCGGATCCGCGGAATTCCCCCGATTTTGGCGCCACCAGGTAGGGGTGTAACGGTACGTGTATTTGTATTGAACCGTTTCGGTACGGGGGTTCCGGTCCAGTGCGGAGGAGTACCGAACGAGTTCCACACGAACACATGCTAAAGTCTTAACAAGCTGCTCCACTCCGTTCTGCCTCTGTCTCCTGCACAGCACCCTGCATTGTCCCTCCCACACAACCATCTGATTGGTTACAACAGTAGCGATAACAAGCCAATCAGCTGTGCGTATTCAGAGCGCATGTAGTCAGCGCTTTAGCGTTGAGCAGATAGGCGTTTAGCAGGTGAACAGCGGTCTCTCCAAATTACACTAAACACTTCCAAGTCAACTACTTTCTAAACATCACTATGAGCCCGTTGACCTTCTTGAAACAAACTGCTCAGCTCACTCGCAGTCCTGTTTGAAATGAAGGCTAGTTAGCTTTTAGCGTAACGTTAGCTCATTTTGCGGTGTGTGCGTGTGTGTGTGCGTGTGTGTGTGTGTGCGTGCGTGCATGCGTGTGTGTATGTGTGTGTGTGTGTGTTACAGACAGTGTTGATTGAGGTGTGTTGAAGCAGCAAAAAAGGACATTATATTAAATGAAGAGTTTCTGTCTCTGATAGTGTATATAATAATGTAAGTGCATCATTAAGCCTACATGAACTCCATGGTGTTCAGGTATGAATAGTCTCTCCTATTGCTACTGTACTATTTTTTTCAGCTATAGTTACTAGAGCTGTGAAATTTCGGGTGTCCCACGATTCGATTCGATATCGATTCTTGGGGTCACGATTCGATAATATATCGATTTTTTTTTATTCGATTCGATTCTCGATTCAAAAACGAATTTGTTCCTTATTTAAAAAGATTCTGTATTCATTCAATACATAGAATTTCAGCAGGATCTACCCCAGTCTGCAGACATGCAAGCAGAGTAGTAGATTTTTGTAAAAAGCTTTTATTATTGTAAAGGACAATGTTTTATAAACTGATTGCAAAAATGTAAATTTGTTTTAACTATTAAACAAACCAAAAATATGACTTATTTTATCTTTGTGAAAATATTGGACACAGTGTGATGTCAAGCTTATGAGATGCCATGCAAGTGTAAGCCACTGTGACACTTTTTTTTAATTTTTATAAAAGTCTAATGATAATGTCAATGAGGGATTTTTAATCACTGCTATGCTGAAATTATAACTAATATTGATACTGTTGTTGATAATATTCATTTTTGTTTCAATACTTTTAGTTTGTTCTGTGTCGTGTTTGTGTCTCCTCTCAATTGCTCTGTTTATTGCAGTTCTGAGTGTTGCTGGGTCAGGTTTGGTTTTGGAATTGGATTGCATTGTTATGGGATTGCTGTATAGTGGTTTGTTGGATTGCTTAAAAAAGAATATATATATATATATCTATATATATATATGTGTATATATATATATATATATACAAATATATATATACATATATATATATATATATATAGATATATACATATATATATATTTTTTTTTTTTTATTAAAAAAAATTATTGATTTTTTAAAAATTAGAATCGATTCTGAATCGCACAACATAAACGATTCGATTCATATTTGAATTGATTTTTTCCCATACCCCTAATAGTTACATTAATCATTAGTAATGTAGCAGCCTGGTTTTGAATGGCAGGGTCCCTGCTATCACATGTTGATAAAAATATAACATTTACATAATAAAAAATCAACTACAGGCTTCCCAAATGTTGTAATAAATTAAGCATGATGAGTTGACTTGAAACTGTTTAATGTTGCACTTTTTATATGTAGAAGAAAAGTTGTGTCATTTTATTTCATTTAAGCAACAACTTGAGGCAGTTTAATGTGGATTAACGTGGGCAGAATTATTATAGTGTTCCCAATGTTAAAAGGATCAAGCCATTGTTTACAAATTTGGAAAATAAATAACAAAAAAAATCATATTTTGTTGTTTTCTTACTGCACCGAAAATGAACCTAACCGTGACCTCTAAACCAAACCAAAATTTTTGTGTACCGTTACACCCCTACCGCCAGGGTCATTTCTGTGAATCGTTTGAATCTGGGGAGAAAATTATAGAGGGGGTTAGGTACTCGTGGTTTTTGTCTTTGCGTTGACCTAGTTATCAATACAAGACAGAGAATTCCCGCAAAAAATATAATGCCAATGTGTGAAGGCACCTGATTGGCTAGCTCTACTATCAGCTGACAACATCAACCAATGACATTGCCCGTTATAGGCGTCTGCGCGCGTCGTTTGCCGACAATATATAGTCCCTGATCCTCAATTATTGTGAGCGTTTCTGAACTTGTATTCTGTTTATATTGGTTTTGTTTATCGGCGACTAATCTGGAAAGAAAACACAGTAGCTCTCGATTAACACGTTTCTTTATTGACAAAACCGTTTCAGACCTGGTTAAGCTTATTTAAGATAGGAATGCTTCATTAGCGAAAGATATCGATAAGGGCGTGAGAAACAAATGGAACTGGGCATGGCTCGATATATCTATTGAACTGAAGGTGAAGATTAACAACATATTTTGACTCAAAATAGCAGGAAATGCATCCTAAGCTAATATAGATTTCAAAAATTTTCTGGGGGGGCATGCCCCCAGACCCCTCTAGCGGCCTTCCGCAAAGCGGTGATTTAGGATTTAAAAAATTTAAGATGATTTTGTAAATCTTCATTCCTATCCCAGGGTTTTACAGATCCAAATAGGCTAAATGATCTTCTTTTACTGCGGGGGTGGGCATTACGTCGAAAGCGATCGACTGGTCGATCTCGGAGAGTGTGTCAGTCGATCTCAAGCCAGGCATTAAAAAATAGACATAAAAATGAGCAATCATCAATCATACCAAGACTTCACTTTCGTCAGTTGTTTGACATTCTCGGCACCCGAGGATCTTGTGAGATGACGCTGGCTGCTGCGAGCTCATATTTAAGAAAAAAATCACTAACAGGGCGAACGCAGAGAAACACATTTTATTTCTAGAGACTCCGTACCTACTGTCAAAACTCTAAAGACCGACTGCACAGTTCCTGTCTTCACCATAAAAGACCTGTTTCATCCTGCCTGTGCTAACAAAATAAGAGTCTCAGAAAGCTAGCGTGCACAAGCTAGCAAGCTACGGAGTTTGATGCCAATGTATTTCTCCCCCGCCCTCAGGGACCGCTTTCTCACTTGCTTGCCCACCCGCACAGTCACTGACGTCACTCACCTGCTGCCAGACATTAAAGGGCCACACACATATGCTACTCTCATAACAAAGTGTTTAAAAACGAGTATGCAAGTTGGACAAATGAGATGCCAAATCCAACCACTTTCATGTGGTATTGGACAGAAAGGAGGACTTTTTTTTTCCTCCATTTGAAAATGCGGACGTTATCAGCACCACTGTCTAATTCCAATCAATGCAAGTCATCAGAATCAAATACACCAACTTATATTCTTGTCTTCATGAAAGAAAGGAATGTATGTGTGTTAAACATGCTTGTATTATCATTAAACACCATTAACTTGTTAACAAAAATGTCTCTTTCATAAATAAATAAATATAAATTATAAATAGGAATGAGGTAGATCTCCTCGACTTGGTCAATTGAAAAGTAGCTCACCTGCAGAAAAAGTGTGAGCGCCCCTGTTTTACTGTTTAGTATTTGGTTCATCGGCCATTGTTGCATGTTTTATATTGTCTTCTGTGCAGCTATTCGTTGCAAAAAAATATATTTACTGATTAGGAAAGGGGTAGAGAGGGTGCCTGATTCGGGCGGAAGGTGGTGTACACCCTGGACAAGTCGCCACCTCATCACAGGGCCAACACAGATCGACAGACAACATCACGTAGAAAATGGATTGATGGATGGATGGAAATGTTGTTTTCAGGACAAACGTAATAACTTTTTTTCCCAGCAGATAACAGACAGGAGACTTATGAAACACTTACACAGTCAATACAGGTAGTAGGTGTTTTTAACACTCATGGATGAATTATAAAATGGGGAAGGTACTTCTCACATTTGAAGTGATTCAATACTGCTTCATGGTACCAGATAATCGTTACCAGTAATCAATGACACCAATTGTTGGTACTTTTGTGAGTGTTCTCATTAGTTTGTTTAATTATACAATCAATTTTTTTCTGTAACATTTAACACTGAGCTGATGCAATGACCTAATGCAACACAATTTCGTTGTTATCTGTACTGTAAAGTTCAAATTTTAATGACAGGAAAAAGAAGTCTAAGGCTAATAAAATAATAATGATAACTCTGCTGTCCAGCTGCTATAGCTTGTTTCCTTAGCATTTCAAGCCTTTTTTGCAAGTATGCATTCTAGTCAGGGAAGCACGGTGAAACAGGGGTTAGTGTGTGTGCCTCACAATACGAATTCCTGTGGAAGTTTCTGTGTGGATTTTGCATGTTCTGCGTGGGTTCCCTCCGGGTAATCCGGCTTCCTCCCACCTCCAAAGACATGCACCTGTGGATAGGTTGATTGGCACCACTAAATGGTCCCTAGTGTTTGAATGTTGTCTCTGTCTGTGTTGACCCTGCGATGACGTGGCGACTTGTCCAGGGTGTACCCGCCTTCCACCCAAATGTAGCTGAGATAGGCTACAGCACCCCCCGCGACTCCAAAAGGGACAAGCAGTAAAAAATAGATGGATGGAAGGCAGGGCAGGGGTCAGCAACCCAAAACAGTGAAAGAGCCATATTGGACCAAAAATATAAAAACAAATCTGTCTAGAGCCACAAAAAATGAAGAAAAGCCTTATCTAAGTGTTATAACGAAGGCAACACATGATGTAAGTGTCTATATTAGCTATGATAGCCTACTAACAAAATGACTATGTGTTGCAGGCTGACGCAAATCTTTGTTGACAGAAATGTAATATTTATTCTACACATTTTTACAACATCAGAAACAATTAGTAAATCAGAAGGTGAGATAACTCCTGGTAACTACTGGCTTTCAATGGCCAAAGGTATAGATGTGTTTGTCCAAGGTAAAGGAAACACCAGGTTGTCTTCTAATGGATTTATTACAATCTTTGGCAAGGTTTATAATGTTTGCTGTGGTCTATAACGACATTTCACACACACAACTATCAGACATGCAGCCAATGTTACATACAGATAATGTGTCACGAGACAAGCAAAACTAAATTATATACAAAGATGATAGAAGTAAATTATATTAAATGACCTCAAATAAGTAGATACAGCTAGCCTAAATAGCATGCTAGCATGGATTAGCTTGCAGTCATGCACTGACCAAATCTGCCTGATTAGCACTCCAACAAGTCAATAACATCAACAAAAGACACCTTTGTGCATTCATGCACAGTATAAAACTTTTGGTAGACAAAATAAAATAAAGTTTGTTTACATGCAAACAAACTTTTGCGGCACAGTCCACACTACGGTGAGTTCAAGAACCGCCAAAATTAGTAGGACAAAATGATGTGCACCAAATACTCTCATCAGTGAAGCACACACACACACATATTAAACAGTGGGCTTTCTAACAATTGAGAAGGTTTGTGTTATGTTTGTCCTCAAACAAAACACTTACTAAAACAAAACAAAAACAAAAAATCCCCCATCTTTTTTCATTTTAAATCTTTTTTTAAAAATGCTCCAGGGAGCTATTAAGGAGCTGCATGCGGCTCGGAAGCCGTGGGTTGGTGACCCCGTTTTCGGGGTTTTGCCTAAGTTGGAAAATAGTCTTTGCTTTAAGTTTAATGTGCCAGTCTTGTCTTTTGTTGAGTTATACACAGTGTTTATACTGTAAGTATTGTACCTATTACACACCAGCGGTTTGAACGTAATGTGCAATTTAGCTGTAATTTTTATTAAAAAATTCGGAGTTGAAATTGCCAAGTGAAATTGCTAATGCTAATTAGTAGCATGCATACTGTATGCATATGCAATTTGAATTAGCATCAAACTAGTGTATTTTGAAAAGTAGATGCTAGCGGGTCTCTCTGGTGGTGTAACTTTGTTTTTGTTCCGAGCATATTGTGCCCAAAATAACGTGCCGGCATATGGAGTGAGGAGGACTGAAACATCTGCGATTAAATAACCGTGACGCTTTTAATCACCGTTAATAGTTACTGCTTCTTTACTTACAAGTGCCCCTATAAGGGCAGCCAAAACTGCAATGTAGACCTCAAGGAAAATGTGGTTTGACATCCATGCTTTTGGTACACATCCCTACTAATAAATATAGACTTTTATTCTAAGGCAGGGTGTCAAACTCATTTTCACTGAGGGCCACATCGCAGTTATGGCTGTCCTTCGAAGGTCGCTTGCAACAATGAGTAATAAATGCATAAGGATTCGCCTGATGATGTTATTATACGATTGCATTTGATCATTATATCTTTTTACATACTCTGTAAAAAAAAACAATATTTCCACTGGCAGCTTAAATGTTTTGAATGGTATGAATGTTGAAGAGTTTAAATATCCAGGAAAACCGGAATTTGATTTGGTACTTGAGAAAGTGTTAGTTTGAATGTCCAGGATGAGGGGAATATGTTGATGTTGCAATGGTCGAAAAATGGGGGAATTGTGCAACTTGGAAAAATGTCCAATACATTTTAATGGGAACTTCCTGGGATTTTAGGAAAAGTGGGAATTTTTTTAAAAAATGATTAGGAGCATGAATGTCCTGAATGAGCTGACTTGGTTAGTGTTGGAATTGTTTAAATTGTTTAAGAAATGTTGAAGTAGTAACAGTTTTTAAATTGAGAAATGGAATTATGGAATACCTGGAATTTCTAGAAAACCAGGAATGTTTCCAGTTCAAAAAACAACTTCCTTTTTTGTCCTAATTAAGAGGAATGTTTTGACGGTGGAACGGTCGAAATGCGTTAAAAAATGTGGAAGGAGTAGTCGCCAAAAAAAAAGGGTGAAAATAGGGCTTTGGAAAAGCAGGAATTCTGGAAAATCCTGGAATTTTTTTGACCTTGGAAAAATTCAAGTTTGAATTTCCAGAATGTTGAAGGTGGAATGGTTTGAATAGGTTGACAAATGTGGAAATGGTGAACGTTTGAAAAATGGCTAATTTATTAATGAGAAATATGTCCTGGAAAACCTGGAACCAGCGCCGCTCGTCCATCTGTGCGCCACCGGGACACGCCCACAGCAGCCGCCAGCTGCAATCAGTCACCTGCAAACTTCACACCTGATGGTAATGACGGAGCTGCCTTTATAGACCTGGACCCGGATTATAGCCATCTGTACCTGAGTAAGCATCCTGTGTCTGGCTTCCATCCTGCGTACTCGCTCTTCCCCTGCGACTTCCGTGTTTCTGTTGTCTGATGCTCTTGTTGTCTTCCCGCAGCTCTTCCCGTGTTTCTCCTGGATCCCCTGTTGTTCCCCTTGCCTCCCGGACTGCCTTTTGGATTCTCGACCTCCCGCTTGGACACGTTTTCCCACGGACTTCCGCGTTACTTCACTCTCGTCAACATTTTGGTAAGACATCCTTCAGCTAATCTACACACATAGCCTCACACCATACACACTTGAGTTTTGGTCAGACTTCATCCATCCATCCATCCACCATCCATTTTCTACCGCTTATTCCCTTTCGGGGTCGCGGGGGGCGCTGGCGCCTATCTCAGCTACAATCGGGCGGAAGGCGGGGTACACCCTAGACAAGTTGCCACCTCATCGCAGGGCCAACACAGATAGACAGACAACATTCACACTCACATTCACACACTAGGGACCATTTAGTGTTGCCAATCAACCTATCCCCAGGTGCATGTCTTTGGAGGTGGGAGGAAGCCGGAGTACCCGGAGGGAACCCACGCATTCACGGGGAAAACATGCAAACTCCACACAGAAAGATCCCGAGCCTGGATTTGAACCCAGCACTGCAGGACCTTCGTATTGTGAGGCAGGCGCACTAACCCCTCTGCCACCGTGAAGCCTTGGTTTATTCATTAGCAGTATTAGTATTATTATTATTAGTAGTAGTAGTACTACAGATTTATGTATATATTTATTATATATAATAAATCTTTGGACATACTGTGAGATAGGCGCCTGCACCCCCCGCGACCCCGAAAGGGAATAAGCGGTAGAAAATGGATGGATGGATGGATGGATGGACATACTGCCACCTGGTGTTCGTTTCCCGTCACCTCCCCTTTAGTCAAACATAACAGAATTGTGGGAAATGTGGGAATTTTTGGAATTTGTCAAGGGAAAGCCCTTGAAGATGGAACGGTTTGAATCGGACGAAAAATGTATAAGGTTGAACGTGCCAAAATCTGGAGAAGAAGAAGCTGAATAAATATTGTTCTTTCTTTGTCATGAAAAGGGGACGTTTTTGTCATGAAAATGGGAGGTTTTTGAGGTTGGTGCACTAATTGTAAGTGTATATTGTGTTTTTATGTTGATTTAATAAAATAAAATAAAAAAACATTTTTTTTTATTTTTTTTTATAAAAATTAATTTAAAAATTCTTCTGCGGCCCGGTGGTTGGGGACCACTGCTCTAAGCGAAATTTTGCGGTTGCCATGCAGATTTTGAACAGTGTATATATATATGTATATATATATAGTTTGCATGGATGGATATATATATATATATATATATATATATATATATATATATATATATATATATATATATATATATATATCCATCCATCCATCCATCCATTTCCTACCGCTTATTCCCTTTTGGGGTCGCGGGGGGCGCTGGCGCCTATCTCAGCTACTATCGGGCGGAAGGCGGGGTACACCCTGGACAAGTCGCCACTTCATCGCAGGGCCAACACATATAGACAGACAACATTAACACTCACATTCACACACACACATATATATATATATATATATATAGACAGACAACATTAACACTCACATTCACACACACACATATATATATATATATATATATAGACAGACAACATTAACACTCACATTCACACACACACACATATATATATATATATATATCCATCCATCCATTCTACCGCTTATTCCCTTACAGGGTCGCGGGGGGCGCTGGCGCCTATCTCAGCTACAATCAGGCGGAAGGCAGGGTACACCCTGGACAAGTCGCCACCTCAACACTAAATTGGCCCTAGTGTGTGAATGTGAGTGTGAATATTGTCTGTCTATCTGTGTTGGCCCTGCGATGAGGTGGCGACTTGTCCAGGGTGTACCCCGCCTTCCGCCCGATTGTAGCTGAGATAGGCGCCAGCGCCCCCCGCGACCCCAAAAAAGGGAATAAGCGGTAGAAAATGGATGGATGGATATATATATATATATATATATATATATATATATATATATATATATATATATATATATATATATATATATATATATATATATATATATATATATATATATATATGGGCTTCACAGTGGCAGAGGGGTTAGTGCGTCTGCCTCACAATACGAAGTTCCTGCAGTCCTGGGTTCAATCCCAGGCTCGGGATCTTTCTGTGTGGAGTGTGCATGTTCTCCCCGTGAATGCGTGGGTTCCCTCCGGGTACTCCGGCTTCCTCCCACCTCCAAAGACATGCACCTGGGGATAGGCCCCTCCCACCTCCAAAGACATGCACCTGGGGATAGGCCCCTCCCACCTCCAAAGACATGCACCTGGGGATAGGTTGATTGGCAATACTAAATTGGCCCTAGTGTGTGGATGTGAGTGTGAATGTTGTCTGTCTATCTGTGTTGGCCCTGTGATGAGGTGGCGACTTGTCCAGGGTGTACCCCGCTTTCCGCCCGATTGTAGTTGGTAGATAGGTGCCAGCGCCCCCCGCGACCCCGAAAGGGAATAAGCGGTAGAAAATGGATGGATGGATATATATAATTTTTTTATTTATTTTATTTATTTATTTTTTTTTTTATTTTTTTTTTTTATAATAACAACATCCATCCATCCATCCATTTTCTACCGCTTATTCCCTTTCGGGGTCGCGGGGGGCGCTGGCGCCTATCTCAGCTACAATCGGGCGGAATGTATAGTACACCCAATAAACATAGCAGTGTAAACAACATTGTAGCAGAATGTCCAGGAAAACAAATAATATTTGATATTTGTGATTCCAACATCGATACTGCTAATGATATCGACATTATCGACTCGTGTCTCGACCCGCACCGGGCTACTGCGTGTGCTTTCATAACTTCGGTCTTTTCCCACTGACACGTACGAGATAGTGTCGTGATCGTGTGCCCGTTTCACAGGCAGACCTCGCACAATTCATCTCTGCACACATAACGGGGACATCATGCTGTGGACAGCCAGCCAGGCCTTTCGGACATTCTCCTCCACTTCTGTGAGTAAAACGATGATTTCGCCGCATTGATTTAAATGCCACGTCCGTGCCTTTATTTCCACCGGACGTACGGGCAGCGAAATAATAACTTGTGTCATTAATTGCTTTTTTTCCCCCCTGGCTCCTTGCACACTGTGCATAACCTGAGAATGTTGCATCAGCTTCATTTCTTTTCTTTTTTTTTTTTTTTACTGCTCTCAATGGCCATGATGCGACCGGGCAGTACTTTTATACGATATTGTAAATATTTCTACCCTTTTTATTGGCTATTAAGGGCTGCTTTGTGGTTATTGCATGAAATGATCTGTGGTTTATAACGTGAACACGTTGCTGCTGCAAATGCACTTGACAGAAAAAAAGAGCTGCCTGGGAAACTCTAAACCCCGTTTAGTCCCGCACACATGTCTCCGACAGCTATGGGACGGGTGTGGGCGTGGTCTCTTTCAGCCAATAGTATTTCTCACATTTTGTAAGCCAATAGAAACGCTTGATGATAAGGGAGGGGGCGGGACTAAGAACCAAGCCTAAACAAACATATCGCTTCTTGGAATCCAAGACTGGAGTGTCCAGAGTTCAACCTTTTCAAATAAAAGTGATCATTAAACATAGCCTGTTGAAGAAGGTCATACAGAAAATCCAAAAGGTGTTTGCTGTGTTAAAAAAATATCGAAAATATATTGTAAAATAAACAGCTTTATACCAGTCCATCACCAGCTAGCACAAACTTGGGCAAAATAGGGCCCGCCGGACGTTCTGCATCAGGGGTCCCCAAACTACGGCCCGCAGGCTGAATACGGCCCGCCAGCGTCAAAAAAACGCAGGAAGTCTCAAGGTTTTTTTTTTTCAAATGTGTCCAACCGCTTCTATGTTAGCTACCGCTCTTTAAAGTTAAAGTTAAAATACCTGATAGTCACATACCGATAAAATTACCCTTTGCATTAGGGATGCACCGAAATGAAAATTTGTCGCCGAAGCCGAATAAAATTTAAACGCTTGGCCGAATACCGAATAATGAATGCATCCATCCATCCATCCATTTTCTACCGCTTATTCCCTTCCGGGGTCACGGGGGGCGCTGGCGCCTATCTCAGCTACAATCGGGCGGAAGGCAGGGTACACCCTGGACAAGTCACAGGGCCAACACAGATAGACAGACAACATTCACACTCACATTCACACACTAGGGCCAATTTAGTGTGGCATTCACGGGGGGAACATGCAAACTCCACACAGAAAGATCCCGAGCCTGGATTTGAACCCAGGACGCAGACGCACTAACCCCTCTGCCACCGTGAAGCCCATAATGAATGCAGTTTTTCATTTTTTTTTTAAATTGCATATATAGCCTAGAATAAATATTTAGACATGTTTTTCAAATAAAGTAATTTTTTATTGAATATTGACATTTTTTTAATTTAGCCTTTGCTTTTCAAAAAAAGCACCACATTTTTCATTTATATTAGGCCTTCAAGCAAAACATGCATTCCAAAAAAAAATAAAGTGCATTAAAGTGGATAAACCCACAACAAATGAATTATTGTCCATTTGGCAAAAGTCTGCTTAGCCACAGTAGATATGCTAATAATGTAAACATAAGGCTTAAGTAAATCTCAATTAAGTGTGTGCTTGTAACCTCATACACTTATACAGGTAGCCTACACAACAGGCTAATAATGTAAACAGAGGACCCACTAAATCTCAATAAGTGTGTGCTTGTAACCTCATACACTTATACAGGTAGCCTACACAACAGGCTAATAATGTAAACAGAGGCCCCACTGAATCTCAATAAGTGTGTGCTTGTAACCTCATACACTTATACAGGTACACAACATATCCCAACGTCACCACGTCACTGCACGTTGGTTGATTGCGTCACCGCGTCAAAAAATTGCGTCACACGCCACTATTCGGCCTTGTTTTTAACTCATTCCACCGAAGGCCGAATGTGGCATTTTTTTGCCATATTCGGCCAAATATATTCGGTTACCGATTAATCGGTGCATCCCTACTTTGCATTTGACCCATCCAGTTGTGCAACTTAACTGTCTTGTAATTAATGTACATCAGAGCTATTCAATTGTTGTATTTCTTTGTATTTAATGTATTAGATTCTGCAACCAGTGTTTGGACCCACTGTACGCAATATCTGAAGAGCATGGAAAAAAGCATTTCACTGTGGTGTAGTGACTACACCACAGTGAAATGCTACACTGTAGTGTGCATGTGACAAATGAAACTTGAACCTTGAACCTTGAACCTTATTCCATCCCCTGGGAGGTGAGGGGAGCATTGAGCACCAGCGGTGGCCGCGCTCGGGAATCATTTTGGTGACTTAACCCCCAATTCCAAGCCCTGATGCTGAGTGCCAAGCAGGGAGGTATAGTCTTTGGTATGACTTGGCTGGGGTTTGCACTCACGACCTACCAATCTCAGGGCGGACACTCTAACCACAAGGCCACTGAGCAAGTCTTCGTAACGTCTATTTTCTGCTGGATCTACTCTCTATTTCATGCTGCCCTTTTTTTTTGTCGTTGCCGCAGCTGTTACATATACTGTAATACTGTACTTCAGGGGTGTCCAACTCATTTTAGCTCAGGGGCCACATGGAGGGAAATCCGTGCACAAGCGGGCCGGACTATTAAAATGGTAAATGGGTTATACTAGTATAGCGCTTTTCTACCTTCAAGGTACTCAAAGCGCTTTGACACTATTTCCTCATTCACCCATTCACACACTGATAGAGGGAGCTGCCATGCAAAGGCCCTAACCACGATCCATCAGGAGCAAGGGTGAAGTGTCTTGCCCAAGGACACAGATGGGGATCGAACCAGGAACCCTCAGGTTGGTGGCACAGCCACTCTACCAACAGCGCCATGCCGTCCCAATCATGGCATTAAAACAAAAAAATAAGACAACTTAAGATTATTTTCTTTGTCTTACTTTGGCCAAAAATAAAACAAACTGAAAATATTACAATAAAAGCATAGAAAAAAATTGTTCAGATCAGGAGTCTCCAAACTACGGCCAGCGGCCGGAATACGGCTCGCCAGCGTCCAAAATCTGGGCCGCAGGAAGTCCTAAGGTTGTTTTTTTTTATTTGTCCTTTCCAATCTATTTTCAACCGCTTGTCACTCTTGGGCAAATTATATTGTCTAAAAAAAGGCTCCACTATTGTGTTTGTCCACATCGATAACATGACATCATTGCGCTCTCGCCGCGGTGAATGCGCACTCTTTTCGTCAATTAACGCGTCAGGAATATACAAACCCCGTTTCCATATGAGTTGGGAAATTGTGTTAGATGTAAATAGAAACGGAATACAATGATTTGCAAATCATTTTCAACCCATATTCAATTGAATATGCTACAAAGACAACAGATTTGGTTTTCGAAGTGATATTTTTTTTTTTTTTTTGCAAATAATTATTAACTTTAGAATTTGATGCCAGCAACACGTGACAAAGAAGTTGGGAAAGGTGGCAATAAATACTGATAATGTTGAGGAATGCTCATCAAACACTTATTTGGAACATTCCACAGGTGTGCAGGCTAATTGGGAACAGATGCTCAGTCTTTCACAAGTCTTTCACAAGAAAGGATGGGGCGAGGTACACCCCTTTGTCAACAAATGCGTGAGCAAATTGTTGAACAGATGAAGAAAAACCTTTCTCAACCAGCTATTGCAAGGAATTTAGGGATTTCACCATCTACAGTCCGTAATATCATCAAAGGGTTCAGAGAATCTGGAGAAATCACTGCACGTAAGCAGCTTAGCCCGTGACCTTCGATCCCTCAGGCTTTACTGCATCAACAAGCGACATCAGTGTGTAAAGGATATCACCACACGGGCTCAGGAACACTTCAGAAACCCACTGTCAGTAACTACAGTTGGTCGCTACATCTGTAAGTGCAAGTTAAAACTCTCCTGTGCAAGGCGAAAACCGTTAATCAACAACACCCAGAAACGCCGTCGGCTTCACTGGGCCTGAGCTACTCTAAGATGGACTGATACAAATTGGAAAAGTGTTCTGTGGTCTGACGAGTCCATATTTCAAATGGTTTTTGGAAACTGTGGACAAACTCGGGACAAAAAAGGAAAATAACCATCCGGGTTGTTATAGGCGCAAAGTTGAAAAGACAGCATCTGTGATGTTATGGGGGTGTATTAATGCCCAAGACATGGGTAACTTACAGATCTGTGAAGGCGCCATTAATGCTGAAAGGTACATACAGGTTTTGGAGCAACATATGTTGCCGTCCAAGCAACGTTGTCATGGACGCCCTTGCTTATTTCAGCAAGACAATGCCAAGCCACGTGTTACATCAACGTGGCTTCATAGTAAAAGAGTGCGGGTACTAGACTGGCCTGCCTGTAGTCCAGACCTGTCTCCCATTGAAAATGTGTGGCGCATTATGAAGCCTAAAATACCACAACGGAGACCCGCGGACTGTTGAACAACTTAAGCCGTACATCAAGCAAGAATGGGAAAGAATTCCACCTGAGAAGCTTAAAAAATGTCTGTCGTCAGTTCCCAAACGTTTACTGAATGTTGTTAAAAGGAAAGGCCACGTTACACAGTGGTGAACATGCCCTTTCCCAACTCCTTTGGCACGTGTTGCAGCCATGAAATTCTAAATTAAGTATTATTTGCAAAAAGAAAATAAAGTTTATGAGTTTGAACTTCTGCGATGAGGTGGCGACTTGTCCAAGGTGTACACCGCCTTCCGCCCGATTGTAGCTGAGATAGGCACCAGCGCCCCCTGTGACTCCAAAAGGGAATAAGCGGTAGAAAACTGATGGATGGATGGAGTTTGAACATCAAATATGTTGTCTTTGTAGTGCATTCAACTGAATATGGGTTGAAAAGGTTTTGCAAATCATTGTATTCCGTTTATATTTACATCTAACATGTTCTCTACTAAATCCTTTCAGCAAAAATATGGCAATATCACGAAATGATCAAGTATGACACATAGAATGGACCTGCTATCCCCGTTTAAATAAGAAAATCTCATTTCAGTAGGCCTTTAAAGAGAGCGTTGGACTTTCTTATCCTTCTTAAAGACTTTTACTTGTACAATATCACTATCAAGCGCTTGTTGCAGGTGCTTAGTCAGCATTTATTAAGCACCGAAATGAGGCACGGAGAGTTACTTCTTTTTTCGACACCAGTGCTATTATGGAAGCGGGTTTGTGTAACCATGTCTATTTGTGCATGGATAGTAACAGTTGAGGCCTACCACTAATGTCTTGTTCCCTCTCATTACAGCATTATTTCCAGAATAAGCTCAAACTAGCTATAATTGGCCAGAGCCTGTTTGGAAAGGAGGTATACAGCAATCTGAGGAACCAAGGTCACAAGGTGGTCGGCGTGTTCACTGTACCTGATAAGGATGGCAAGGCTGATCCGCTTGGTGAGTCGGTGCTTTATTTATCTTTATCTTTTCTGTATTTATTTTTTCACCATTCATGATATTAATTATCATCTCAAAAGGGGAAATGTGTGTAATATTAAAAAAAATAAGGATGTTCCAATCTGTGTTTTATACTATTTCCGATATCGTTTCTCCATGAGCAGGATTGGCTCATATCAATACCGATACCGATCACATGTACCGTATTTTCCGGACTATAAGGCGCACTTTAAGTCATTTCTTTTTCTCAAAACTCGACAATGCGCCTTATAACCCAGGGCACCTAATGTACGGAATAATTCTGGTTTTGCTTACCGACCTTGAAGCTATTTTATTCGGTACATGGTGAAGTGATAAATGTGGCCAGTAGATGACAGGCACACTTAAGAGATACGTGTAGACTGCAATATAATGGCAGTCAGACACAAAAGATACATATAGACTGCAAAATGCCGCATTGCCGGCAGTAAGTCGAACACATTTCCAGTGAGAGTTGGACTCCGCCAAGGCTGTCCTTTGTCACCGATTCTGTTTATAACTTTTATGGACAGAATTTCTAGGCGCAGTCAAGGCGTTGAGGGGTTCCAGTTTGGTGACCGCAGGATTAGGTCTCTGCTTTTTGCAGATGATGTGGTCCTGATGGCTTCATTGAACCGGGATCTTCAGCTCTTACTGGATCGGTTTGCAGCCGAGTGTGAAGCGACCGGAATGAGAATCAGCACCTCCAAGTCCGAGTCCATGATTCTCGCCCGGAAAAGGGTGGAATGCCATCTCCAGGTTGGGGAGGAGACCCTGCCCCAAGTGGAGGAGTTCAAGTACCTAGGAGTCTTGTTCACGAGTGAGGGAAGAGTGGATCGTGAGATCGACAGGCGGATCGGTGCGGTGTCTTCAGTAATGCGGACGTTGTACCGATCCGTTGTGGTGAAGAAGGAGCTGAGCCGGAAGGCAAAGCTCTCAATTTACCGGTCGATCTACGTTCCCATCCTCACCTATGGTCATGAGCTTTGGGTCATGACCGGAAGGAGTAGATCACGGGTACAAGCGGCCGAAATGAGTTTCCTCCGCCGTGTGGCGGGGCTCTCCCTTAGAGATAGGGTGAGAAGCTCTGTCATCCGGGAGGAACTCAAAGTAAAGCCGCTGCTCCTTCACATCGAGAGGAGCCAGATGAGGTGGTTCGGGCATCTGGTCAGGATGCCACCCGAACGCCTCCCTAGGGAGGTGTTTAGGGCACGTCCAACCGGTAGGAGGCCACGGGGAAGACCCAGGACACGTTGGGAAGACTATGTCTCCCGGCTGGCCTGGGAACGCCTCGGGATCCCCCGGGAAGAGCTACACGAAGTGGCTGGGGAAAGGGAAGTCTGGGTTTCCCTGCTTAGGTTGTTGCCCCCGCGACCCGACCTCGGATAAGCGGAAGAAGATGGATGGATAGACTGCAAAATGACTCAAATAAACAACACCAAAAATGTTATATGTTCCGTTGAAAATATAGGACATTATACACGGTTCTCAAAAATCCATTAAAATGTTTTAGTATGACTTTGGTAAGCTATGAAGCCGCACCGCTTGATGGATTGTACTGGGCTTCAACATACGAGTATTATTATGGTGTGTGTTTAAGGTCAGACATTTTCAGGCGTTTTGTATCGCAATATTATGCAAAAGCAACTTTCTTACCTTCTGGTACCTGCTGATGTGTATTTGGGATCTGCATAAGTCCTGAAAAATTGTGCGCGTCTGCCTTTGTAGTCGATAAGCTTCTTCTTTTTCATTGTCTTCTTGTTATGAGACATTCATCCTCCGCTGTTGCTATTTCTAATATAAAGTAGTGTAAAGTTATTGCTTGTACTTGTATCTCAGTAAACTCACCATGGAAGCGCTAAGAAACTTTAGTTATTTGAGAGTTCCGGTCGGACGGTTTATCACGGGACACATTTCCGAAGTTGTTGTTGTACTAGTGAGCCACAGGTGAAGAAATGCTGCTCTGTTATTGATTATAGTAAAGTCTGAATGTCATTAAAACAGTTAGCTCCATCTTTTGACACTTCTTCCACTCCCGTCCTTGCACGCTACACCGCTACAACAAAGATGACAGGGAGAAGACGCTGTCGAAGGTGAGCCACGTAAATAAGGCCACCAAACAAATTGGCGCATGCTGAAGCGACTCTCAGAAAGCGGCTTGAAGATGCTCTGTAAGACATAATCTATGCAACATTTTGACCAAAGAACCACCATTACATGTTATGTAGACCACAGGGAAGTGGTTTCAATTTAGAAAAAAAAAAATACAATTACATGACTCCTTATATATGAAAAAAGATCGAAAATAGACCATTCATTGGTAGTGCGCCTTATAATCTGGTGCGCCCTATGGTCCGGAAATGTTTTTATTTTAGTCCCCCGGCTGATAAGTACGAATATTTCATGAAAAAAAATACAATTACAGAAAACAAAATAACAAATGACGAAACATCTTAGAATTTCAAGTCTACACAAAAACAAAACCCAAAAGAAATTACAATCACATAAACCAGAAAGGGAACATCCCAAATCCCAGATTGACAGCTGAGTCAGCCAGTGTCGAATGAGGAAGTAAAGACTCAGCGGATGTGGCCAAAATGATTTGGGATTTGGAACGTTACTTTACGGAACAACTTAGTTTCACAAAACATAATACCAGAAGCAAAACTTACAATTAAAGTGACCGGAAAGGGAATGACTAAATCTCGGACTGACAAGGAAGTGATGTTTTGAGCGCTTCATTTCAAGGTTAATAATGGCCGTCACAGATCAGAGGTCTAATGGACTTTGGGATGCAAAATAGTCCAGGCTTTGAATGTTTTTAACCAGATTGTTGAACTCATTTTGTTTGTGTATATTGTTTGCTCTGCAATTTAATGTTTTCTACTGTGCAATTGAACATTTTTTAGGTAGTATAGATATGCGAAACAGTCATTATAATTACTGTTCGGTAAGTACCTCAGTGTTAAAGTCAGTTTTAGAAAAATGACTTCTAAAAAGTAAATAAAGTTTCTCTGTTCTTTGCCCAAAAAGTAATGAAATTACCACTGTATCACCGTAAAAGATGTAATTACTAGGAAAAGTAATCAATGTGTTATTTTTTTTTTTAACTTTCATATTTCTGCCATATGTAGTTTAAAGGCGTTACATTGAAATACAAGTGTCAAACTCAAGGCCCAGGGGCCAAATCTGGCCTGCCACCTCATTTTATGTGGCCCGCAAAGGCCTTGAATTACCATGCATCTATTTATATCTAGATGTAGTCAACTTTCTAGTTTGACAGAAAAAAATATATGTACTGTATGCAATTGTATCTATTTTTAACTTAATCAAATATTGCAACAAATTATTGTGATATAATGTTATCACACATTCCAAACATCAAAATAAGTTCTCCAATATCTGCTTGACTCATGATTTTCAAGCAACTTATCTATCAAATTGTACGAACTCTCCTGACGGAATAAATAAAGTACTATCTAATCTAATGTAAAAAAAAAAAAAAAAAAAAGGTAAAAAACTAGTAGCTCAGTTGCCAGAATTTTACTGTAAAAAAAAAACAAAATAATCTGTTATATTGTTTTTACATTTACAGTAAAACACTGTAAAAACAAAAACTGTAGATTTTACAGTAAAACAGTGGTACTGTTTTCCCATTTACATTTACAGTATACATTGTAAAAAACATTTTAATTCTATGGTAAAATTTTGGCGGCTAAACTTTACTCTAAAATCTATATGTTTTTCTTACAGTGTACGTAAAAATATATAACAATACATAATTGTGTAATGAAGCAATTTCAAATGTATGTATTATTCACTGTTACAAGTGGCCCTCTGAGGGCAGCCGTAACTGCCATGTGGCCCCCAATGAAAACGAGTTCGACACCCCTGCATTAAAGTGTGCTTTTTCATTAGTAGTCTGCAAGGAATAACTGAGTGGAAAGAAATGTTTCTGACGGCAGCTTCTGTTGAACGTGTTTACTGATAGTTCACAAAACGGCTGAATGTGCATTATTGGCGTTGTCTCGCCTTGTCCACAAATAGGGTCTTTTTAGAATTACATGATTAATTATTTACTTAATTGTTCTTAATTATTCCCCGCAGTAATTGTGCATTACTTGTGTGTGTTATAGCTGATGCTTGTACTACTAAACAGCTACTTCCTGAAGTGAACTTGCTCAAATTCTCAAGTGTTGTTGACATTAGAACAACTACCAACAACAACAACTTCTTCCAAAGTAGCGTGCGATGCTGGATCAAACGTAACATTTACGGCGTATGTAATGGTCATTAGATTACTCATTACTGGAAAAATGTCATATGTATGACACTCCTAAAGCTGAGGCTCTGATTTTTTTCTGGTTCGTAAAAAATGCACGCATATAATAGGTTGCATCTTAAGGGCCAGTCCGAAAACACCCCCTCACCCTACTTTATCAGTTACTTACTTATCACATTACAAACAGGCTCAAAAGCCATTCAGTTGTTGACGCTGTTGCTAGCTTACCTTTTGCCGTAGCTAGTTAGCTGACAGCTAATGCCATAGCACGGCGATGTGTGCTGTCACGCCAAATTTCTTCCCCCCTACAACCCCCCCATTTACTTCCAGGGTCATGATTAATACAGACGTTTTGTTAACGCTATATTATAAAAATATAACGCTATATTATAAAAATACAGACGTTTTGTTAACGCTATATTATTAAAAAAATTACAAAACAATTTACAAACACAAGCTATGGGATGACGTATTTACTTCCGGGGTCACGTTTCCTCTTATGTCATCCCATAGCTTGTGTTTGTAAATTGTTTTTTTAATTTTTTTATAATATAGCGTTAACAAAACATCCGTATTTTTATAATATAGCGCAGGGGTGCCCATTACGTCGATCGCGATCGACTGGTCGATCTCGGAGGGTGTGTCAGTCGATCTCAAGCCAGGCATTAAAAAATAGACATAAAAATGAGCAATCATCAATCATACCAAGACTTCACTTTCGTCAGTTGTTTGACATTCTCGGCACCCGAGGATCTTGTGAGATGACGCTGGCTGCTGCGAGCTCATATTTAAGAAAAAAAATCACTAACAGGGCGGACGCAGAGAAACACATTTTATTTCTAGAGACTCCGTACCTACTGTCAAAACTCGAAAGACCGACTGCACAGTTCCTGTCTTCACCATAAAAGACCTGTTTCATCCTGCCTGTGCTAACAAAATAAGAGTCTCAGAAAGCTAGCGTGCACAAGCTAGCAAGCTACGGAGTTTGATGCCAATGTATTTCTCCCCCGCCCTCAGCGGCCGCTTTCTCACTTGCTTGCCCACCCGCACACTCACTGACGTCACTCACCTGCTGCCAGACATTAAAAGGCCACACACATATGCTACTCTCATAACAAAGTGTTTAAAAAGGAGTATGCAAGTTGGACAAATGAGATGCCAAATCCAACCACTTTCATGTGGTATTGGACAGAAAAGAGGACTTTTTTTTTCCTCCATTTGAAAATGCGGACGTTATCAGCACCACTGTCTAATTCCAATCAATGCAAGTCATCAGAATCAGGTAATACACCAACTTATATTCTTGTCTTCATGAAAGAAAGGAATCTATGTGTGTTAAACATGCTTGTATTATCATTAAACACCATTAACTTGTTAACAAAAATGTCTCATAAAAAAATAAATATAAATTATAAATAGGAATGAGGTAGATCTCCTCGACTTGGTCAATTGAAAAGTAGCTCGCCTGCAGAAAAAGTGTGAGCGCCCCTGATATAGCGTTATATTTTTATAATATAGCGTTAACAAAACGTCTGTATTAATCATGACCCCGGAAGTAAATGGGGGGGAAGGTTTTTGGCGTGACAGCTCCTTAGGTGTTCCTCGCTAGCAAAACATTTCCTTAGTGTTCACTCTTACAATATCAATCAATGTTGCTACTGCTTGGTTATTATCCAGGTTACGGAACCTAATTGAAGTATTGTTGGCGGGTTTTAGATGCATTTTCAAAGTGATTTAGAGGCAGAATTAGGGCTGGGCGATATGGCCTTTTATTAATATCTCTATTTTTAGGCCATGTCCCGATACACGATATACATCTCGATATTTTGCCTTAGCCTTGAACTAACACATGATGCATATAATCACAGCAGTATGATTATTCTATGTGTCTACATCAAAACATTCTAGATCATACTGCATTACTATATGCTACTTTTAAACTTTCACGCAGAGAGGGGAATCACCACTAAGGCAATTTACCAAAACTGTATTTATTAAACAGTTATTAAGCGGTGGCACAAACATTCATATAAATTCCAAAACAGAAAGTGTAAGATTGTCAGAGACATTTTAAAACAAGCTATTAGTGCACTTTTGTGCATGATGTCACTAAGATGACATATCAAAACAACACTAAATTAAAGTGCACTTTTTTTACAGAATGCCACTGCAATAGTTTAAAACTTATAAAGTGCACTTTCGTGCATGATGTCACACAAGATATTTCAATAACTGTCAAATAAAAATGAGCTGCATAATAGGAAATCAAAGAGTGTATGTCCTTCGCTATGTGGTGGGTTACTGCAGCCGTTATCGCCTTCTGTTGACTCTTTTTTTTTATATGCTGTTGATGTAGAAATGGTTGCTTGGGCATTTTGTTGGTGTGACACCGGCCGAGATAGATGGATAGATAGATAGATAGATAGATAGATAGATAGATAGATAGATAGATAGATAGATAGTACTTTATTGATTCCTTCAGGAGAGTTCCTTCAGGAAAATTAAAATTCCAGCAGCAGTGTACAGAGTTGAGATCAATTTAAAGAAAAAAGTAAAAAATAAATAATGGGGGTTTAAAAGGAAACAAAATAGAGAAATATTACAAAAAGAATAAAAACAATGGGAATAACAATATAACAGTAAAATAAGAATATAACAAGACAAAGTAGGCAGTAGTGACCATGTTATGAAAACGTATTGCACTGTTAATGTTTTGCATCCCCTGTCATCCTAATACCCCCTGTCCCCCGTCCCAGAGAGGAGTTGTACAGTCTAATGGCGTGTGGGACAAAAGAGTTCTTGAGTCTATTAGTCCTGCACTTGGAATGAAGCAGTCTAGCACTGAACAGGCTCCTCTGGCTACTGATAACGCTATGCAGAGGGTGACTGGCATCATCCAGGATGCTCACTAGTTTGTCCACAGTCCTCTTCTCTGCCACCGTCACCAGTGAGTCCAGTTTCATTCCGATTGTAGAACCGGCCCGCCTGATCAGTTTCTCAAGTCTGGAGCTGTCCTTCTTAGATGTACTGCCCCCCCAGCACACTACCATGTAGAACAGAACACTGGCAACCACAGACTGGTAGTACATCCACAGGAGTTTTCTACAAATGTTGAAGGAGTGCAGTCTCCTGAGGAAGTACAGCCTGCTCTGTCCTTTCTTGTACTGGTGGTCCGTGTTAACAGTCCAGTCCAACTTATTGTCCACCCAAACCCCGAGGTACTTGAATGAGTCCACGGTCTGTACCTCAACTCCCTCGATCACAATAGGTTGTGACCGTGGACTCGACCTCCCAAAGTCAATGACCAGTTCCTTGGTGTTTGACGGATTGAGCTGCAAGAGGTTCGTGTGGCACCATGAGATGTTGACATGCGGAGTTTCAAGCACTCTTCATTCTCTAGCGGGTGACTAAAATTAGCAGTGCTGCTACTTTTTGTAGCAACGCTTTTGCCGCATACTTGTAAAACATCTTCCCACTTGAAGCCAAACCACAGCCAGACGATGGACCCCGTGCTGTTTTTCTTGGGAATTAATTATTCCTTCATTTGTTACCGGATTCGCACCTTCTTTCTCTCGTGTTACCACTAGCAACGCAGCGTTAGCACCTGCCACTGCTAACGTTACCCATGTCGCTACCTCTCTGCTCGCGCGCGTCAGTATGTAAGAAGGTACGCTTGTTTTAAGTCTCTGTAAAAAACAGACAAAGAGTGGGAAACGCCTGTAGTATAATGTTTGCAGCTAAAAGCAACTGCGTGAGGACGTATACTCGAATATCACGACTTATTCATATTTTATATCGCACAGAGACAAACCCGCGATATATCGAGTACATCGATATATCGCCCAGCCCTATGCAGAATGCATTCGTCCCATTAGTTGCATTGCTAGCCAACCCTGCAGCTGATTACTACAAGTTAGAATGCAAAAAAACTAATATATTTGGGTCTTCTTGTCTCTAATAAGGATTCTGAACAATAGGCATAATTCCCCCCCAAAAAGTGCAGTTTCCTTTTAAGGACTTAGTTTGTTAAAAATCAAGTACAAAGCTGCTGTATGATTCCCACTTTATGACATTTAAATCATGATCTATAAAGAGGCGTTTTGTTTTTAAAGAGCTCTTGTTTGCATTTACAGTCATGTCTCATGCAGAGTGAATAGCATGACCCTGACGTTGACCCTGACCTACCTGTGTTAAGACTGCCTTGCCCTCAAATGTTTATAAAGGGAAAACAGACATGGTGGACTGGGCCGGACTTGTTTGAAGTGGTAACCTTGGATAATGATAGTTCAGGTCTGCAATGTTGTAAAATCAGTATATTCTGGTCGGTCTCGTAGTGTTTGTGTCAACTTTAGGGGAGTGGCTGTGGCAACTATACAACACAATCAATGGCCCTCTGACTTCATATCTGAACAGTTTTATTGCAAATGCTGGAGATTCCAAGCTTGTAATTTTAAAACCTCTTCTACTCAAAATACACTATAGGGCTGCACAATTTTGATCCAAAATTAAATCCTGATTTTTCTCTCGGAAAACTCGATTTTCGATATATTAATGGTTTTATTTTAAAAACTACAAAATACATATTTGTTTTGTTGTATTTGATTTGCTTATAAACGGACGACACAAGACTAACTCTTCTCTTTCACCTTTAAAGGGGAACATTATCACAATTTCAAAAGGGTTAAAAACAATAAAAATCAGTTACCTGTGGCTTGTTTTATTTTTCGAAGTTTTTTTTAAAATTTTACACCTCCCAGAATATCCCTAAAAAAAGCTTTAAAGTTCTTGATTTTCGCTATTTGCAAAACCACTGTCCATTTCCCTGTGACGTCATACAGTGCTGCCAATACAAACAACATGACGGTTACCACAGCAAGATATAGCGACATTAGCTCGGATTCAGACTCGGATTTCAGCGGTTTAAGCGATTCAACAGATTACGCATGTATTAAAACGGATGGTCGGAGTATGGAGGCAGATAGCGAAAACCAAATTGATTAAGAAACTGAAGCTATTGAGCGAATAGCTATTGACGCTATTCGGCCATAGCATGGGCGTACCTAATGAAGTGGCCCATGGCATGGCTGCCTTATTAGCATCGCCGGTAAAATGTGCGGACCAAACGATCAGGACTTTCGCGTCTTGTGACACTGGAGCAACTTAAATCCGTCGATTGGTAAGTGTTTGTTCCGCATTAAATGTGGGTATCTAGTTTCAAATGTACATACAGCTAGCCTAAATAGCATGTTAGCATCGATTAGCGTAGCATGTTAGCATCGATTAGCTGGTATTCATGCTGCGACCAAGTATGTCTGATTAGCACATAAGTCAACAACATCAACAAAACTCACCTTTGTGATTTCGTTGACTTAATCGTTGCAAATGCATCTGCAGGTTATCCATACATCTCTGTGCCATGTCTGTCTTAGCATCGCCGGTAAAATGTGCAGACACTCTGGCACATTCAACGGGGGTCTGGCGGAAGGTTTCTTGCCAGTGGTGCAACTTGAATCCCTCCCCGTTAGTGTTGTTACACCCTCCGACAACACACCGACGAGGCATGATGTCTCCAAGGTTCCATAAAATAGTCGAAAAAACGGAAAATAACAGAGCTGAGACCCGGTGTTTGAAATGTGAAAATGACGGTGACGTCACGTTCTGATGTCATCGCTAAAAGACCGATAAACAGAAAGGCGTTTAATTCGCCAAAATTCACCCATTTAGAGTTCGGAAATCGGTTAAAAAAATACATGGTCTTTTTTCTGCAACATCAAAGTATATATTGACGCTTGCATAGGTTTGGTGATAATGTTCCCTTTACTACATAGACCTACTCGCTAAATGAGGTGACAAAGTTGCAAAATGGTCAACACAGATCCTTTCTGTTCAGTCATATTGTCTGGCAAAGAGGGATGTTCCGATGAGGGGGGATTTAAGCTGCCGGTTCCGATACTGATCAACTATGAGTGAGATCAGGCGATACCTGTTAAGAACTGGTGATGGGGGGAGGCAAGTTTGAATAACAAACGGGAATATATTTAATCAGTCAAAAAAGTGCAATGTAAAGCAATGGGGTATAAAGGGCACACCATGTACATTAACTGAAGCCGGTTCCACAGTGGTTGGCAGTGGGAAGGCCGGGACGCACAAGGGCGCAGGCAAAAGTCTTTACTGCCTCAGTGAAGCTAGAAAATAAAACATCACAAGGTTAGGAAATACACAGATGTGGAATTGAAACGTACCGGTCTGACGGAGCGACGCAGGCACATGCACGTGGGAGGTGCAGGAACAGAAAATTAACCGACAAGGACCAGTAGTGGGTGACGGGCTTAAATACTCCGTGGGAAGTGGTTGCAGGTGTGTCTAGTGTCCGGCCCTCGCTGGAGGCTAATGAGCTGAGGAGACGAATCACAAGCAACCGAGAAGGCAGGGAAATAAAAACATCACAGATACCAATAGCGATACCGATTACATGTTTAACTATGAATTCATATGTATTTATGGTGAGTGTTATTGACAGTTTAAATGGGTACTGCACTTTTTTTGGAATTGTGCCTATCGTTCACAATCATTATAAGAGGCATGGGAGTGGGTGGTTCGCATTGAGGGGATCGAGCTCTTTTCATGTTTTTCTTGCCCGATGCAAGTCCTAAATGGCTGTCAATGTGACCCAAATTGTCGGAATATATCCTAAGCTATCTATGTTCCAGGTGAGATGCAGGATTTATGATTTAGAATAATTTTGCAGGGAACAAAGAAGCAAGGAAGCAGCAGACCACTCAAAGATGTAAACATCGGCACACAGGGTAGTGATCACGTCACCGCTATAAATAGTTTGTCTGTGTTAGCACTTATAATAACAATATCACTAATATTGAAGTCACGAAATGTAAATGGAGTATTGTTGGTGCTTTTTGAATGGTTATTTATCAGATTTTATTGGCGGAGTAGAGGACCTCCCACTGGCTCTGCTGTAAGCAGACTTTTATTTACGTTTATTTAATAATTAGAAAGCATTAAAAAACAAAATCCGTTCGTCTTCATGTTTTTCATAATGATTGTGAACGATAGGCAAAATTACAAAAAAAAGGTCTACTTCCCCTTCAACAATATCAACACAATATATAAACTACTTCATTATTTGTTTTTATTACATACAATTGGTTGAGCAAAGGGCAGCACGGTGGAAGAGGGGTTAGTGCGTCTGCCTCACGATACGAAGGTCCTGAGTAGTCCCGGGTTCAATCCCGGGCTCGGGATCATTCTGGATGGAGTTTGCATGTCCTCCTTGTGACTGCGTGGGTTCCTTCAGGGTACTCCGGCTTCCACCTACTTCCAAAGACATGCACCTGGGGATAGGTTGATTGGCAAAACTAAATTGGCCCTAGTGTGTGAATGTGAGTGTGAATATTGTCTGTCTATCTGTGTTGGCCCTGCGATGAGGTGGGGACTTGTCAATGGTGTACTCCACCTTCCGCCCGAATGTAGCTGAGATAGGCACCAGCGCCCCCCACGAGCCCAAAGGGAATAAGCGGTAGAAAAATGGATAGATGGAGGAATGTTGAGCAAAACAAAGTAAATACAGTATAACTAAACTAAATCAAAAACTACCATCTATTACTGTTATGTTGTGGGCGCAATGTTGCGACTGTCTAGTCTGTGCGCATGCAATGGAAGAAACTTGCTGGTGAGAATGATGTTTTAATTCCCATGATCCATCCATCCATCATCTTCCGCTTAGCCGAGGTCGGGTCGCGGGGGCAACAGCCTAAGCAGGGAAACCCAGATTTCCCTCTCCCCAGCCACTTCGTCTAGCTCTTCCCGGGGGATCCCGAGGCGTTCCCAGGCCAGCCGGGAGACATTGTCTTCCCAACGTGTCCTGGGTCTTCCCCGTGGCCTCCTACCGGTTGGACGTGCCCTAAACACCTCCCTAGGGAGGAGTTCGGGTGGCATCCTGACCAGATGCCCGAACCACCTCATCTGGCTCCTCTCCATGTGGAGGAGCAGCGGCTTTACTTTGAGTTCCTCCCGGATGGCAGAGCTTCTCACCCTATCTCTAAGAGAGAGCCCCGCCACACGGTGGAGGAAACTCATTTGGGCCGCTTGTACCCGTGATCTTATCCTTTCGGTCATGACCCAAAGCTCATAACCATAGGTGAGGATGGGAACGTAGATCGACCAGTAAATTGAGAGCTTTGCCTTCCGGCTCAGCTCCTTCTTCACCACAACGGATCAGTACAATGTCCGCATTACTGAAGACGCCGCACCGATCCGCCTGTCGATCTCACGATCCACTCTTCCCTCACTCGTGAACAAGACTCCTAGGTACTTGAACTCCTCCACTTGGGGCAGGGTCTCCTCCCCAACCCGGAGATGTCATTCCATGGACTAGGACTTGGAGGTGCTGATTCTCATTCCGGTCGCTTCACACTCGGCTGCAAACCGATCCAGTGAGAGCTGAAGATCCCGGTCAGATGAAGCCATCAGGACTACATCATCTGCAAAAAGCAGAGACCTAATCCTGCAGTCACCAAACCGGAACCCCTCAACGCCTTGACTGCGCCTAGAAATTCTGTCCATAAAAGTTATGAACAGAATGCAATAATAATGTACATCAAATTTCCCATGGAGAACAAACTACCTCCTCCGGGCTGCTTTTCCATCAATACATCATCAGCAGCTTCTCTATATTTTCATAGATACAGTAAATGCCTGATGCTTAGAAATGATAATAAGGCTCTTTGTTGGCAATGTTATAGCCTTTATCGACTCCTGCTTCAGTATGGTGCAGATTGTAAAGCGCTATGATCCAACTGATTCGCCAAGTGGGTTAACGCCCACCTCGGTCATGTTTTTCAATTATTTAGGATCAGAATCAGACATGCGTTATTAATCCCCGAGGGGCAATTAAAATTTTCAACACAATACCTTTTAAGATCAGACAAACATTACAGGGAGACAGAACAGGATCACTGACGGGTCTGCCAACTTCCGGCGCCCCTTACATAAAAAGGTGAGATATAGGTAAACAATGGGGGGAAGAAAAAAAAAATCGGTCCAGACTGAGGCCAAGGGAAAATGCAACTCATAGCCATAGCACACATACCTCTTACATTTGTGTAAGAGGGAAACATCAAACATCAAAGAACACAAAGAACATTAAAGACATTAAAAGAGTAGAGCTGATGCAACCAGCCACTTCTACATACAGCTATGAATACAAAGTAAAAGAAACATATTGTAGCGGCTGGCTACGGGGTGTTAGCCAAAGACTTTGGCTGGGGGGCGGGACTTCCGGGAGAGTTAGAAAAGTGATGTTGTTGATAGGAAGGAGTAGTTCAAGTTTTGCTGGGAAAAAGGAATGGAGACACATGAGAGCTGTTTGTGGTCGAATTATACCTTGTGCAATAAAGACAAGACAAAGTGAGAAGTTGAGTGAGTCAACATTCCTGGGAATATTACACTGGTGTCAGAAGTAAAATGGCGAGTTCGAAAGAGACTTTGTAAGGACACGCTGTGTACCGCGCATTAGCCAGTTAGCTTCAGTCTGTGAGTTAGCTAGGACCGCTAGCCGTTTATCATGTTTAGCTCCGGTGAAAAGAAGTATAAAGTGGAGCGGGATGACGCTGTTTTGGAGCGGGTGACAGTCGAACAGCCGCACACGAGCGGCTCGTCGACCCGTGAAGATGTAAAGATGTCGCCACTGCCCCCGCCGTCCGCAGCTTCCCCGCACGGCACGTCCCCGCCACTGTCTGCTGCATCAGTGAAGACGCTAAAATTTGCAGGTGGATCGGATTGGGAGGCGTTCCACGCTCAATTTGAACTGTTGGCGGACGCTAGAAGGTGAGAAGAGAGGGACAAAGCATTGCAATTGGCTTTGTGTTTAGAGGGAGAGGCTCTTTTGTGCCTCCTGCTGCTGGATCCTGAACAGCAGCAATGTTACTCAGCCCTGGTGGGAGCGCTCAAGAGGAGGTTTGGGAGATGGTCTCAGCCAGCACTTTTAAAAACTGAACTGAGAGGGAGGTGCAGGAAGCCTGGCGAGCCACTCCAGGGGCTCGTTAATGACATTGAGGGCCAGGTGCGCAGCGCATATGGTCACCTGCCTGCTGATGCACGAAACAAGCTCGCAACTGACCTGTTTGTTGGAGCCATTACTCCTCCTGACCTGAGCGTGCAAGTGCAGCTTCAGCACCCGAGGTACCTGCAGGAGGCACTGGAAGCTGCTGTTGAGAGGGAGATGCTGGGAAGTGCAGCTGCAGCTGGGGAACTGGAAATGAAACCCCATCCAGTGAAAGCAGTGTCGTCACACCCGTCTGGTGACGGGGCTCTGGCTTGGGCAACAGAAATTACAGAACTACTGAGGGCGGCGACTTTGCAAAGTCATCGTGGCCCCCGCTCCATGCAGGTCTGCTGAGGATGTGGCCAACCTGGACACTTTCGCAGGGAGTGCCCTGCCACCCGTCGTGAGCCGGGAAACGGCGCCGGGCCCGCATAGCCCGGGGTATGCGGGCCCCTACGTCCACCGCGAACCCTGACTCGCCAGCCCAGGCTCGTCAGGCAGGGGAGGGAGCCCGTCAGCACGACCAGGGGGGAGGAGCTACATCCCCCCCCAGAAGCAGACGACGACTCGCCTTCTACTCCTTCTCGCTTTCTGGCAACCGGAGGAGCCCAGCAGCACAGCCAGAAGTAGATGATAGCAGTGTGCCACCAATGGCGGTAGGCTCGACATGGGAGGGGCCCAAAGGAGGGGGATCCTCCCACGTTGCTGTCTCTGTCCAGGAGGTGCCTACCGTGGGCCTGGTGGACACAGGGTCATCAGTAACGCTGGTAAGACCGGATGTTCTGCCCAGCAGTACACCACTTGAGACTACAGCAGTATAGCTCCACACAGTCACTGTCCAGCTTGCTCCTATGGTGGGGAGGGGGTTCCTGTGGTTGTGCCTGGGGGGCCGGGGGGGGAATCCGCCATCTAGTTTGGGTGGGAGACGTGCAAGACTGCTGCATCTTAGGGCTGGACTTCCTCCAAGTCACTGGGTGCCTGCTAGACATGGGGAGGGGTCCACATAACTTCCCGGGGGACCCAACAGTTGCCATGGGTACCCTAGTTCCCGGGTCCCTTCCCGTTTCACCGCATGCCTCTGCATTCTTGTTGCCTCACACCACACCAAGTTACTACTCCTGCCCTCGCCCTGTCTCCCTTCAGCCAATGAGGGAGGAGACAGAGCTGTTTACTACCCGGGGATGCCAGCCATGGGCAACCCCGGCAACATCCCCTTGCCCACAGCCAGGGCCCCCGGTCATAGGGGGAGGGGTTTGGAGAGAGGAGTACAAAGACCTGGATAAACAGCAACAGGAGCAGCTGAAACAGCTGCTGATAGAATTTCAGGGCAGCTTGGCACCGCATCCCCCTCGCTCGACAGCAGGTATGCGACAAAGCCGTGGACGACCTGCTGCGGGGCGTCTTTATTGAGCCGTCTGAGAGCCCCTGGGCGGCACCTGTGGTCATGGTCGCGAAGAAGAAGGCTGATGATTGGCGATTCTGTGTGGATTACAGATGGCTGAATGAACTGACCACAAAGGACTCTTACCTCCTCCCCCGTATTGATGAGTCCCTGGACCTAGTTTCCGGCTCCTTGTGGATCACCACTCTGGACCTTAAGAGCGGATATTACCAAGTACCCCTTTCTCCCGAATCTCGCCCTAAATCCGCCTTCTGTACTGGCCAGGCGCAGGGAAGCTCGGGAACAGGAGCGGCGGGCAGAGGGCGCTGAGTGTGCGGCCGTCAGTCAGGCTGATAACGTTGTCTGCAGGGAACTACAGACTGTGACGAACGCTGATTGGAGGCACGCGCAGGAGGAGGACACAGACCTCCATCCTGTCTTGCAGTGGGTAGAGGCTCGGCAGCCCCGCCTAGGGAGGCGGTGGCACCATTCTCCAAGGCTACCAAGGGACTGTGGGCCATGTTTGACTCAGTGCGGGTGTCCCAAGGCGTGCTGCAGCGGGCATTTAAAGCCGCGGCCACTGGAGAAGAACAGTGGCAGGTGGTGGTGCCAAAGGGACTGCCAGGGGAAGTGCTTAAGGCAGTGTATGGGGAAGGTGGGTTTGGACATTTCGGAGTCGCCAAAAAACTTAAGCGGCTGCGACAGGGTTCTATTGGGGTCGGCAGAAGAGATATGTGGAAGTCTTCTGCCGCTGCTCTGACCTCTGTGTTGCCCGCAAAGGCCCCACTGGGCGCTCACAGGCGCTGCTCCAACAGTTCCCAGTGGGGTGCCCCATGGACATGGTGGGGATTGACATTACAGGGCCGTACCCACGGTCTGGCAAGGAGAACCGCTATGTCCTTTCCGCCATTGACTATTTTACAAAGTGGCCAGAGGCATACGCCATTCCCAACCAGGAGGCAGAGACCATTGCTGATGCCCTGGTGGAGGGCATGATAAGTCGGTTTGGCGTCATGGCGTCTCTGCACAGTGACCAGGGCACAAAGTTTGAGTCCCGGGTGTTCGCCGCCTTGTGCAAGTGCCATCCACAAAACCCGCACTACCCCATTGCACCCTCAGAGTGATGGGTTGGTGGAGCGATTCCACCGCAACCTGGGACACCAGCTCGCCATTGTTACCTCCCGCCACCAGCGTGACTGGGACAAACACCTACCGCTGGTGCTGATGGCGTGTCGCTCTGCTGTCCAGGAATCCACGGAGTGCACGCCGGCGCTTCTCATGCTAGGGAGAGACATGCGCACACCAGCAGAGCTGGCCTTTGGCCGCCCTCCTGCTGCCCTGTTCTTCGCTGCAGGACCAGAGGACGCCAGGAAATTTCAGGACCGGCTGGACTCAGCCAACAGTTTTGTTCAGGAGCAGCTGCAGGAAGCTGGTGTGAAACAAAAGCTTTACTATGACGTGACGCCCCGAGGGAGGGACTTCGTGCCAGGCGAGTTGGTCTAGGTTTACAACCCGATTCGGAAGAAAGGCCGCAGTCCCAAGCTGGACAGCAAATGGACAGGGCCTTGTACGATACTCCAAAAGCTGGGAGAGGTTGTGTATTGTGTCTAGCTGCCCCCCCGGGGGAAGGAAAGTGGCCCTCCACAGAGACAGACTAGCCCCCTACCGGGGGGGTTTCCCTTCCCCTGCCTCGGATACACAGGTGACCAATTTCCCCAACCCTCGTGTCCCCCGCCCCCTCCAGCTCCCTCCCGAGGACTGGCACACCTGACCCAGTTGTCCCATTCCTGGGGACTGGATAGGAGTGGCCGAGCCGGAAGAAGAGGCCTCCGGACCGCTTGCAAGACTTTGTGGTGTCCTGAAGGACAATGCGTGTGGGGGGGGGGGGCGGTCTGTAAACCTGTTTTGTGTGATGTAAGGGTTACGTTGTCTACATTGTTTTGTTTGCACTAATGTGTTGCTCTGATTTTCATGCTGTTGTGATGTTACCAAATGTTGCCTTACGGGTCAATCCTCGAGGGCGAGGACTTTTTGTAAGGGGGGGGGGGCAGATGTAGCGGCTGGCTATGGGGTGTTAGCCAATGACTTTGGCTGGGGAGCGGGACTTCCGGGAGAGTTAGATAAGTGACGTTGATAGGAAGGAGTAGTTCGAGTTTTGCTGGGAAAAGGGAATGGAGACACATGAGAGCTGTTTGTGGTTGAAATATACCTTGTGCAATAAAGACAAGACAAAGCGAGATGTCGAGTGAGCCTACTATCCTGGGATTATTACAATATACACTGTGGTGGCCTCTGCGGTGTTCCACGCCATCGTCTACTGGGGTGGAGGGAACATGGCCAGGAGAAGACCCAACAAAGCAACCAAGAGATCGCTGTCGGCCAGTGTCCAGTCTGCATGGATGAGCGAGGATGTGTCTAAAGAGACTGAAGTGTCCGATACCTGCTCATTCAGCCAAGACACTGTGAAGCTTGTCCGTCCCGGCGCTAAGCGCCAGCTCTGCAGCCCTCTCTTTTCATCTGCATTTCCTCCAGTCTCTCCAAACGGATTCTCGTGTGGCAGAGATCCAGCAGCAGGTCTCCATGGCCAAAAGGCTCCCGGGAGGCAGATCCAGAAATCCACAAATTAGCACCGCAGAAGTCATGAAAGTGCCATCCCTTGTCACACACTCCCAAAGGGTCCCGAACCAAAAGGCAAGAAAAAATTTAAAATATAATAACAAGAGGGAAACACAAAAAGATGATAGAAGAGCACAGAGCTCCTGCCAAAAGCATTATTTCTTCAATTCAATGAATGTTATCCGCTTCTTCGTATTCTTCCAGCACTGTCATTCACGCTAACTTTAGATTTAGATTTATAGGTCCCCGTTTGGAAAATTTATTTTCACCACCGTACATTTAAACAAATAGACATTACACATCACAAAACTAAAATAACAAAAATAAATCATACATGACCAACACATTTACAGGCTTTGTCAGACAGGTTATAGCTATAGCTGCAGGGATAAGGCTTTTCCTGAGGCAGGCCCTCCGGAATTTGATGGTTCTGTACCTGCGCCCTGATGGTAGTGGGATGATGTATTGGTGTAGTGGGTGACTGATATCCTGGACTATTGTGTTTGCCAGTCGAATGATGGACCTGTGGTTTGAATCTGAAATGTTGGGTGTGGGTAGGCCAATGATTTTAGCTGTGCTATGTTTGTAATGCGTGTGAGTTTTATCTGGTTGGTTACAGAACGCATGGGGGAAAAACATGTGGAACAGTACAGAAGGATGTGTTGAACAATGCTTTGGTAAAGTAACAACTGGAGATGAGGTGCAACGTATAGTCCTTTAAATTTTCGGATGGCTGACAGTCTTTGTTGACTTCTTTTTTGAATGACCGTGGTGTGCTGATCAAAGGTGAGTTTATTGTCCAAGGTTACGCCCAGGTATTTAAAAGTGTCAACTGTTTTAACTGTTTGTGTGTTTATGATGATGGGGTGCTGAGGTGAGGGGGGGTTGAACCATATTTCTTCTGTTTTATTGACATTGATTTCCAGATAACTGGCTGTGCATGACTCTGTGAAATGTTTGACTGTGTTATGATAGTCCAGGATGGATTGACTGTTGGAGAGGAGTGCGGGAATGGCTGTGTCATCAGAGTATTTGAAGTATGTTGTGGTGGGTGAGATTCTATGGCAGTCATTGGTGTAGAGCAGGGGTGCCCATTACGTCGATCGCGAGCTACCAGTCGACCGCGGGGGGTGTGTCAGTCGATCTCCAGCCACGCTTTTAAAAAAAATAGACCTAAAAATTAGTGATCATCAATCTTCACCAAGACGTCACTTAAATGACATTCACGGTACCGGAGGGTCTTGTGAGATGACGCTGGCTGCTGCAAGATCATTATTATGAAAATATGACCGAGAGGAAGGCGAGAAACACTTTTTATTTCAACAGACTCTTGCGCCGTACCTTCCGTCAAAACTCTAAAGGCCGACTGCACTTTTCCTATCTTCACAATAAAAGCCCTGCTTCATGCTGCATGCGCTAACTAAATACAGAGTCTTGGAAAACTGGCGTGCACAAGCGATCCCTCAGAAAGCTGGCGTGCACATCACTTGTGCACGCCAGCTTTCCCAGACTCTTATTTTGTTAGCGCAGGCAGCATGAAGCAGGGCTTTTATTGTGAAGATAGGAAATGTGCAGTCGGCCTTTAGAGTTTTGACGGAAGGGACGGCGCGAAAGTCTGTTGAAATAAAAAGTGTTTCTCGCCTTCCTCTCTGTCATTTTTTCATAATAATGAACTGGCAGCAGCCAGCGTCATCTCACAAGACCCTCGGGTGCCGTGAATGTCAATCAAGCAAGCTATGGAATTTGCCGCCAATGTTTTTCTTGTAAAGTGTATGGAAGCTGGATGAATTAGATGCCAAAAACCAATCACTTTCATGTGGTATTGTACAGAAAGGGCAACTTTTTTTCTCCTCCATTTGAAAATGTGGGCGTTATCATCATTACTGTCTGATTCCAATCAATGCAAGTCATCAGAATCAGGTAATACACCAACTTATATTCTTGTCTTCGTGAAAGAAAGACATCTATATGTGTTACACATGCTTGTATTATCATTAAACACATTTAACTTGTTTACAAAAATGTCTCTTTCATAAATAAATAAATATAAATGATATATATAAATGAGGTAGATCCCCTCGAGTTGGTCAATTGAAAAGTAGCTCGCCTGCAGAAAAAGTGTGGGCACCCCTGGTGTAGAGTGTGTACAGGAATGGTCAACACACATCCCTGTGCGACCCCGGTGTTGATGGTAAGCATTGGGGATGTGTTTGAGCCCCCAACTTTCTTCGTTCCCATGGTTGGAAAAACAAAGTGTCAATCTTAATTGCTAGCTATTAGCAGATGAGACACCAGATAATTTAGACAGATCTTACAGGTTTCACTGCAAACATTCGCTATGCCAACTAGTGGTAAGGACACTCGTAACCCATGTTTTTGCTCGCTAGTTATAGCATAACAATTACCTGAGAGACAGCTTGTCTCCCAAAAACTATTGTTTATACAAAAAAAAGTTTTACATTTTACTGAATTGTGATGATCCCCTGTTCAGACACATTTACAAAAGAAATGTGTCAGAGCGGCTTTTTAATTGTCTACCACTGCAATTTACACTTTGAGACTGGCTGTGGAAATCATTGTGGGTTGTATGCTGGGTTTGAGTTTTCATCTCTGAATGTTCACATCTGTTCTCATTTCTTGACTTTCATTGACAAATGTATTCCTGGGCTCCTCCCATCCAACCTCAGAACATACTGTCCATGCATACATACCACAGTATGCAATACAGTAGGCTGTGTTCTCAGAAGAAAAGACTGATGGTGGTTCCTAGAGTCAAAACAGAGTTAAGCAAGACAGCATTCCAGTGTACTACACCTTAGGCATGGAATGACCTGGAAAATGACTTAAACCCATTTGAACATATTACTTTGATAAAAAAAAAAATTTTTAAAGAACTGTGGTTTGGCCAGTTGTTTTTCAAATGGTTTAAAACTATTGTACTTTGTGCTATGAATTAGGCCTTGGCTAAAGTCTCAGATGTTGTCCTTGTTTTTTTTAAAGAAACCAATGAATACAAATGACAAAGATAATATAAAACAAGTTTTTTTTTTTTTGATCAATTATACAAAATAAACTGACAAGAAATATGTCAATACTGAATTAAGCTAATGACTGCGTGGGTTCTCTCTGAGTACCCCGGATTTCTCCCACCTCCAAAAACATGCACCTGGGGATAGGTTGATTGGCAATACTAAAATTGGCCCTAGTGTGTGAATGTGAGTGTGAATGTTGTCTGTTTATCTGTGTTGGCCCTGTGATGAGGTGGCGACTTGTCCACGGTGTACCCCACTTCTTTTCGCCCAAATGCAGCTGAGATGGGCTCCAGCACCCCTGTGAGAAGCAGTAAACAAATGGATGGATGGATGTAGACAAAATAAATCACTCCATATTCTCAACTGCTCGCCATGCTGCCTGTAAAGCACTCTAAAAGAACATTAGAACACTCCCATCAAGGTTTTATAAACACACCGTAAGTATAAATGTAATGCAGTTCATCCATCCATCCATTTTCTACCACTTGTCCCTTTTGGGGTCGCGGGGGCTGCTGGAGCCTATCTCAGCGGCAATTGAGAGGAAGGCGGTGTACACCCTGGACAAGTCGCCACCTTATCACAGGGCCAACATAAATAGACAGACAACATTCACACTCACATTCACACACTAGGGCCAATTTAGTGTTGCCAATCAACCTATCCCCATGTTCATGTCTTTGGAGGTGGGAGGAAGCCGGAGTACCCAGAGGGAATCCACGCAGTCAAGTGCAAAACATGCAAACTGCACACAGAAAGATCCCGAGCCTGGGATTGAACTCAGGACCTTGGTTTTCTGAGGCACATGCACTAACCTCTGTCCCACTGTGCTGCTCTTGTAATGCAGGAACGGGCACATTTTTAAAAACATCTAATATTTACGTATTTTGATTATTTTAAGCACAAGGCAGCGCATTAATTTCAAAAAGCCATCAAGACTTTCACTTTCACTGCAGACGTCATAAAAGCAATCAAATATTATAAAACATCACTTACTGTACAATATCTGCTGTTACCAGGAATGAGAAAAATGACTCATAGTCCTTACAAAGAAAAAGAGGGCTTGGAGCCAAGCGACTTTTGCGACTTTTGTGTCTTTCTCGCCATTTATGGGTCTAAGTTTGATGCCAAAGTTGACCAGCTCGTCAGATGATGTCCTCATCCTGCTAATAGCCAGTTGAGAGGCAGTGTTTATGATCTAGAATAAACTTTCACAAGCTCCGAGGCGAGACAGCCGCTCACCAGCCGATGATGTCAACATAGCCACGCAAGATACAAAGCTCCCTCTGATCTGGGTGCCGTTATAAATAGTCTACGTTACCACTTATAATGACAATTGCTCTAATACTTGCTTAATATTCAAGTCGCAATTTGTAGATGAAGTATTGTTGACAGTTAATGGACGGTTATTTCGAGGGCTTTATGGGCAGAATAGCTTTGTGAGCAGACTTGTATTTACTTTTTTTATGAGTTATAATGCATAAAAAAATCCATCTGTCATCTTCTCTCACATAATGCTTGTAAACGATTGGCAAAATAAAACAAAAAAAGTGCACTTCCACTTTACTAAAACTGCATGTGCAATTATAAAATGGCCTTATTTAAATTAGGATTTTGTGTCGATTAAATAGATTGATAGATTTTACTTTATTGATTCCTTCAGGAGGGTCCCTTCAGGAAAATTAAAATTATAGAGGGTATACCAACGCAGACACTCTCATTTGCTGGTAAATTAAAGTTATCATAATCCTACCTTCAGGGTTGCACTTACTCCGCCTAATATGCAAAAATGCATCCTTTAAGAATGTCAGGCTCGGGCTGTGGATGTTTGTGCTTCCTCGATGCAAGGATGATGTGGGACGAGTCAGGCATGAATGTAAGTACATGATTTATTAAATAAACAAACACTATAATCAAAAATAATCAAACTAAGGGCGCTCACAAGGAGGTATAAAACTTGGCTACAAAATACAAACAGGAAACAAAAACACTTGCTCGATTGGCATGAATGAACTATGAACAGACAAAACAAAAATAGCACTGTGGCATAAATACATAAACTTACTCGGCATGGAACTGTGGACAGGACATAAAGGTTTGAACAGCATGGGTAGGGTGCGTGCGAGTGTGAGAAGATCCCAGGACGAAGACAATAAAAATAGTGACTTAAATAGCTGTGATGATTAGTGAAAACAGGTGAGGCTGAGAACAGGGACGTGACAGGTGAAAACTAATGAGGTTGGCATGGAAACAAACAAAACCAGGAAGTGCAAAACGTGACTGATTGTCCAAAATCAAAAACATAACATGACAAAACAAAACATGATCCATAGATGTGACAAAGAAGTTGTTTTTTTTCATATAAGAAATATTCTAATAATATATAATATATACGGAAAAAAATAACGTCATTAAAAAATACTAAAGGACACCCAAAAGCATCAATTGAATTGAGTTTTAATCAGCCCCTTAAGTCATCTAGCAGCTGTAAAATATTAAAATAATGTTGCTGAATAAACGATATGTCTAATGTTTTTTATTTCTACCATCCAAAATGTTGACACACACACCTAAGATTCTGGTCTGTCCATCGTCTGTCTTTGCAGCGTGAGCACTGATCCTATAGCTGTGTGTGGAACTTTCAATTTTCTCATCCTTCTGACAAACGCTAAATAAAATCCAAAATAGTGATTACAAAATGGCGATGAGTATTAATAAATCAAATTGCATGTGCTAACTACTTATATTTGCATAATGTCCTCCTAATATAGGTTGTATTAGGTCACGTGACTTTTGAACGTGAGTAAACAAAGTAGTGGGCCACCACGCCAAACCAATATGGCTAATGTGCAGCAAGCAGCGTGCGTACTCACTGAGTATGCAAGGGGCCAGGATCTTCCTGCAAAAAAATGTAAATGTGCAATGGACTCTATCCATATATGTTGTCAAAAAAGATTTGCTGATTGATCTTAATAATTATCTGTTGGTCGCGTTCCCAGTCCTGTTAAACTGGCGGGTGCTCCAGACTTCATTCTCCACGACAAAACAGATAAAAAACTATTGAGGCCTTCAACTTCTCTGCGTGTGGCTGGGTCAAGGAAATTGGTGTCAAGACTCTCTTGGATAAATCATGTATGATTTTTGCTCGGCTAAGGTTATACATTATTTTGTGATTTAACTTTGCGTCTACTGCAGGGGTGCCCATTACGTCGATCGCGAGCTACCTGTCGAACCCGGGGGGTGTGCATTTGAGAAATCGATATCGAATGAACAGGAGGTACACGTTAAGCTAGAATAGAAGAGTAAACAATTGACAGACATTATATATCCATAAATGCAGAATATAGACCAGGGGTGCCCATTACGTCGATCGCGAGCTACCAGTCGACCGCGGGGGGTGTGTCAGTCGATCTCCAGCCAGGCTTTTAAAAAAAATAGACCTAAAAATTAGTGATCATCAATCTTCACCAAGACGTCACTTAAATGACATTCACGGTACTGGAGGGTCTTGTGAGATGACGCTGGCTGCTGCAAGATCATTATTATGAAAATATGACCGAGAGGAAGGCGAGAAACACTTTTTATTTCAACAGACTCTCGCGCCGTACCTTCCGTCAAAACTCTAAAGGCCGACTGCACATTTCCTATCTTCACAATAAAAGCCCTGCTTCATGCTGCCTGCGCTAACTAAATACAGAGTCTCGGAAAACTGGCGTGCACAAGCGATCCCTCAGAAAGCTGGCATGCACATCACTTGTGCATGCCAGCTTTCTGAGACTCTTATTTTGTTAGCGCAGGCAGCATGAAGCAGGGCTTTTATTGTGAAGATAGGAAATGTGCAGTCGGCCTTTAGAGTTTTGACGGAAGGGACGGCGCGAAAGTCTGTTGAAATAAAAAGTGTTTCTCGCCTTCCTCTCTGTCATTTTTTCATAATAATGAACTGGCAGCAGCCAGCGTCATCTCACAAGACCCTCGGGTGCCGTGAATGTCAATCAAGCAAGCTACGGAATTTGCCGCCAATGTTTTTCTTGTAAAATGTATGGAAGCTGGATGAATTAGATGCCAAAAACCAACCACTTTCATGTGGTATTGTACAGAAAGGACAACTTTTTTTCTCCTCCATTTGAAAATGTGGGCGTTATCATCATTACTGTCTGATTCCAATCAATGCAAGTCATCAGAATCAGGTAATACACCAATTTATATTCTTGTCTTCATGAAAGAAAGACATCTATATGTGTTACACATGCTTGTATTATCATTAAACATATTTAACTTGTTTACAAAAATGTCTCTTTCATAAATAAATAAATATAAATGATAAATATAAATGAGGTAGATCCCCTCGAGTTGGTCAATTGAAAAGTAGCTCGCCTGCAGAAAAAGTGTGGGCACCCCTGGTCTACTGCCATGTTTGTTGCTTAAATCTCAAACTTTCAATTTGCTGAAAGCTTCATTTATGATTGCTGCCTTTGGTAAAACATTAACTCTTTTAGGTTTTGGTCACTTTTGCTTTCTTTTATTTAGACTTGCCAAGTTGGTGCTTTACGAATCACTCTTAGCAAAAATGTGTTTTAAGAACGCCGAAACAAGATACAATACAAACAATATTAAGATAATACTTAAATGGGAAATAGTAAATGTTAAAATATTATCAAACAAACCTTAACAAAGTGATCACTGTAAACTTGTGCAATCTTCGACTCTGCTCCTTTGGTCTGGAGTTTGTGACAGTATTCTTGTTGTCTTTTGTGAAAATTAAACTCTATGACAACAGACACTCGCTGGCCCACCACTTCAAGCCTCGTTTAGTTAATGAGCCAGGCGTGACGTCAGGTGAATACAACCTACTGTGAAGGTTTTGATGATCCATCAGCATTGTTTTGCATATTAATGAAGACAGAGACGCAAAACGGATTGCACACCTAATTCTTCCATCCACTTTGCTCATGTTTATTAGATCAGCTTTGCTTGTGCTATCAAGTTTGCACATATTTTAGTGAATATTTACCTTTAGTAAATCAGGCCCTGAGTGTTTATAAAGTACAAAGAAAAATCCTGATAAATATTTTAAACTTACTTGAAAAATGAGAGTCTTATTTATCTTTCTATGTGAATTACAATGTAAGGTATTAAACTATTTATTGAGAGCTTTATTATTTATTATTTATGGATTTAAAGTGGGTATTAACCGAGAACTGGAAGTGAAAAAAATGTGTTTAGTAATTGCAATTAAAAGGAATAGGAAGCTCTGCTTTTTCATATTCCTTTTTTGGACATGTTGTAATGAGAAACCAGAAAAAAATGAGATTTTACCTGCACTGCACCTGTGGTCTCTGCATCTTGGGGTCCAGACCAACACTCAACCCTAACACCTATCATTGTAATATGAGTAATTTCACTTGATGAAACATTTTCTGACATTCCAAACTACAAAATAATCAGAGTATGTATGATTCGTGCAGATATTGGATTAATATCGGTTTCGGCACATACTCAAGGCTCCAATCTCAGTATGAAATCAAAAGTGAAATAGTTCTATTGGGACACCCTTATTAAACGATATAACAAATTAATGGAGAATCTGTTTTGTACTCTTACGTTTTCAGCCTTGGCAGCCGAGAAGGACGGTACACCAGTTTTCAAGTTCCCTCGATGGCGAGTCAAAGGGAAACCTCTCCCAGAGGTAGTGGAGGCCTACAAAGCGGTGGATGCCGAGCTCAATGTCATGCCCTTTTGCTCGCAGTTCATCCCTATGAACATTATTGATAATCCCAAGCATGGCTCCATCATTTACCACCCCTCAATCCTCCCGCTGCACAGAGGAGCCTCAGCCATCAACTGGTGAGGAATAGTTAGAATATGTTTGGGGTCAGGGTCGATTTATCACGGTCAGCAAGTATCAGAATCAGATTGCAAAGTATTTACCAAGATCAGAGGTTACTTGTTGTTTTTGTGTGCGTGCAAGCGCTCCCTGCATGCATGTGTGCCGACTGGCGAGTCAGTGCTGAGGGACAGCGTGAACGCAAGGCAAATTCTTCGGACCAACGAGCTACTTTTATTTAATATGAACAGTAATTATTAAATACATTTGTTCTGTTAAACCACTAATGGGAACATAAGCTAAACAGTTGTGTTCTTGTTGTATGTTTTTGTTTGTAACTGTGAGCAAGTTGTAAACAGCCTCGCTAATAGCAGTAAAGTATGAATTTAAATATGAATTCTCATTTTAGAGTTTAAAACCTGTAAGCGAGAGCTTTACAACTGGCAGCCTGGGGGCGGGGAATGACTCCCTCTTGGTCCCTGGCCCCTGGCTTTAGTTCAAAACTTAGGAGACAAACATTTTTGCTGCAAACTCCTAGAAACACTATAGTGCGCCTGTTGTATAGAGGAACTTGGACCACTGTGAACACATTGACATTTAGCCTTGCTAGCATACAAAAAACACTGGGGGTCGTCAAACTTGTGATTTACATAACTGAAGTGTTCCTTGAAGAACATATGAGAGGCTAACATTTTTGCGGCAGATTCTTAAAAACACTAGAGTGCAGTCATAGAGATGATATTATTATTGCTTTGTGCGTCTTCTAAAAATGACCGCAATAAAAGTGAAAATTGCAGCACTTTTGATTAAACGTAATGGACACATCAACTTCTGCCATTGCTGTCTATGAATCTAAACTCGATGCAACTGTCGTCATCATTTCTGAGCTCAGCCGATTTGTCATAACATTCCTTAAAGGAGTGGATAGACTTCAATAGTTGAAATAGTTGTTCATTGTGTTAATTAGCTCAGCAGCAGGAGTTGTGCACATGGACCTGATCTAATAAGTAAAACTTAGCGCAAAACAGCATGTGAAAACTATACAATTGTGTGTACTATTAATGAGCGTATTATTAATGGGTGTCACCTGGGGTGAGGCGTAACGATTAGAAGCATACAAATGTAGCGTAGTAAGACAACAGCTGCTGGCGTTCTGTCCGCAAATATCCTGCGAATGGCGGTAGTGGGTTTAAAGGGGAACTGCACTTTTTGGGGAATTTTGCCTATCTTTCATAATCATTATGAGAGACATGACGATTGATGTTTTTTTTTTTTTCCAAATATTAAATACATGCGATCAAAAGTTTGCTTACAATGGAGCTTATGGGAGCTGCACAATTACGCCCATAAACCCCTTAAAAAACATCCTAACATCTTCATTAGGGTTTATATATATATATATATATATATATATATATATATATATATATATATACATATATATATATATATACATACTATATATATATATATACATATATACTGTATATATATACATACATATATACTGTATATATATATATATGTATATATGTATATATATATATATATATATACATATATACATATATATATATATATATATATATATATGTATAATGTAGTAACAGGAACATTTATAATAACATTTCATGTTTACAAATTTTTATCATTTTAAGAATATGTTGCACATTGATCTTTTTCGGGCTTCACGGTGGAAGAGGGGTTAGTGCGTCTGCCTCACAATACGAAGGTCTTGCAGTCCTGGGTTCAAATCCAGGCTCGGGATCTTTCTGTGTGGAGTTTGCATGTTCTCCCCGTGAATGCGTGGGTTCCCTCCGGGTACTCCGGCTTCCTCCCACTTCCAAAGACATGCACCTGGGGATAGGTTGATTGGCAACACTAAATGGTCCCTAGTGTGTGAATGTGAGTGTGAATGTTGTCTGTCTATCTGTGTTGGCCCTGCGATGAGGTGGCGACTTGTCCAGGGTGTACCCCGCCTTCCGCCCGATTGTAGCTGAGATAGGCGCCAGCGCCCCCCGCGACCCCGAAAGGGAATAAGCGGTAGGAAATGGATGGATGGATTCATCTTTTTCTTCATCACTGCAGACTTCACGAAACATAATAAAACATCACTTACTGTGTGCAACGTCTGCTGTCATTAGGATGCCGACTGCAGGGATGTTCATATATTCCCATTAAGACGAAGAATGACTCATTATCCCTAGGAGGTTACAGGTCCCAAATGGCCGTCAAAGAGTACCGGATCAGGCCCGCGAACAGGTTCAACCAGGTCCGTGAGATGAATTTGCTTAATGCATTTTTAAACTAAAGAGACTGCTGTTCTAATTGTGTCCACTGTATGTCGCAATAGTAGTGTTGTTCCATCCATCCATTTTCTACCACTTATTCCTTTCCGGGTTGCGAGGGGCGCTGGAGCTCAGCTGCAATCGTGCGGAAGGCGGGTTAATCCCTTGACAAGTTACCACTTCATCGCTGGGCCAACACAGATAGACAGACAACATTCACACTCACATTCACACACTAGGGCCAATTTAATGTTGCCAATCAACCTATCCCCAGGTGCATGTCTTTGGAAGTGGGAGGAAGCCGGAGTACCCGGAGGGAACCCACACAGTCACAGGGAGAACATGCAAACTCCACACAGAAAGATCCCGAGCCCGGGATTGAACCCAGGACTACTCAGGACCTTCGTATTGTGAGGCACATGCACTAACCCCTGTGCTCAGCAAAGCAAATAGCAAGTATACCAAGTAAAAGGTACAGAATAAACCGGGGCTGTGACTCGTCACCCTCGTAAAAAAATTTTGTAAAATAAACAATTAGTAATCCAACTGAAAATGCTGCATGAGACACTGCACATTGATATAGTTCTGTGAAAATGTTAATTTTCTGTGAAACTATAAAGAAAGTGACTAGTGTGATTTACTGCAAAACTGTCAGTCTTTTAAGTTTTGGGTTTGTTGAAATTGTTCACACATTGCACAGCATTTATTTTTCTATCGATGCACAGTGATGCTAAGAAGGCAGGGAGTTACTCAGTTTGTATGGTGTGTTGCGTTGCCACAAGATTAATATGTGGAAATGACAAATGAGGTAGTTGATACATTAGAGCAGGGGTAGGGAACCTATGTGGCTTTTTTGATGACTGCATCTGGCTCTCAGATAAATCTTATCTGACATTGCTTAACACGATAAGTAATTGATAATTCTGCTGGTAATCACAGTGTTTAAAATAACGTTCAAATTACTAAACATTCTCATGCATTTTAATCCAACCATCCATTTTCTATCGCACCTGTCCAAGATGTCGCATTAATGGTAAGAAGTATTATATTTATTATTGGTTAACTTTAGAAAAGCAATGTTGTTGAAAACAATTAAAGACTTATTAGACTCTTAAAATGTTGGTCTTAAAAATGCACGCATTTAGTTGTATTCAGTGTTAAAAAATTTGATATGGCTCTCACGGAAATACGTTTTGAAATATTTGGCTTTCATGGCTCCCTCAGCCAAAAAGGTTCCCGACCCCTGCATGAGAGGGTTTGTATTTATGCTTTATTTTGGTTTATGTTCAATCCTAGATGGTCTGTGACTTAAAGTTTAATTTATTTGTAGCTACACTGAGATTAAGTCTAAGTTCATTATGTTCTTCATGCTGTTTTTGAAACGGCACCAATTTTTCCTCAGAATTTTCAAGTAACTTCAAATGTTTTGTCAAGAGGATTATTGTCACGTCTTGGTATGTCATAATTTAAGAGGAACCCAAGGATGCAGACAAATAAGAGGTGAGTAGAACAGTTTCTTTACTCTTGGTAGTGTACTCACAACAAAGGGTGCTCCACATAGGAGAGAACTAAAAAAAATGGGCTTCGTGAAAAAAATAACAAAAAACTATATAATATTCTAGAATAAATTTAGGCTGGAGTTGCAAAACGTGCAACAGCTGTCTAAGAACCAAACTGGATGGCACCGGGAGCAACCAGGATAACAAGCAGGATCGGACATGGAAGTCGTCAGTCATGAAGCCAAGAAGCGGAATCGCCAAGTGCCATCCAGCTGCCAAGGTGCAGATTAAATATCCTGCGGGGAAAATGGGAAGCAGCTGTGCACGTCTCACAACTCCGCCCACAAAGGGGAAACAGGAACTCTTAAGACAGGGGTGCCCACACTTTTTCTGCAGGCGAGCTACTTTTCAATTGACCAACTCGAGGGGATCTACCTCATTTATATATATCATTTATATTTATTTATTTATAAAAGAGACATTTTTGTAAACAAGTTAAATGTGTTTAATGATAATACAAGCATGTGCAACACATATAGATGTCTTTCTTTCACAAAGACAAGAATATAAGTTGGTGTATTACCTGATTCTGATGACTTGCATTGATTGGAATCAGACAGTAATGATGATAACGCCCACATTTTCAAATGGAGGAGAAAAAAAGTTGTCCTTTCTGTACAATACCACATGAAAGTGGTTGGTTTTTGGCATCTAATTCATCCAGCTTCCATACACTTTACAAGAAAAGCATTGGCGGTAAATTCCGTAGCTTGCTTGATTGACATTCACGGCACCCGAGGGTCTTGTGAGATGACGCTGGCTGCTGCCAGTTCATTATTATGAAAAAATTACAGAGAGGAAGGCGAGAAACACTTTTTATTTCAACAGACTTTCGCGCCGTCCCTTCCGTCAAAACTCTAAAGGCCGACTGCACAGCTCCTATCTTCACAATAAAAGCCCTGCTTCATGCTGCCTGCGCTAACAAAATAAGAGTCTCAGAAAGCTAGCGTGCACATCACTTGTGCACGCTAGCTTTCTGAGACTCTGTATTTAGTTAGCGCAGGCAGCATGAAGCAGGGCTTTTATTGTGAAGATAGGAAATGTGCAGTCGGCCTTTAGAGTTTTGACGGAAGGCACGGCGCGAGAGTCTGTTGAAATAAAAAGTGTTTCTCGCCTTCCTCTCGGTCATATTTTAATAATAATGATCTTGCAGCAGCCAGCGTCATCTCACAAGACCCTCCGGTACCGTGAATGTCATTTAAGTGACGTCTTGGTGAAGATTGATGATCACTAATTTTTAAGTCTATTTTTTTTAAAAGCCTGGCTGGAGATCGACTGACACACCCCCCGCGGTCGACTGGTAGCTCGCGATCGACGTAATGGGCACCCCTGTCTTAAGAGGACAGAGAATTGAAGTGAGGTCAAAAGGTCAACTGCACCAACAGAGGAAAACTGAATACAAACCACAAGGTGGCAGCAGGTGGTGACATTATATGTGTGATATGTACATTTTCAGAATGTGCTTGTTTTATTTTGGGCCGAAGTAAAACGAAGAAATCAATCTAAAGTTTTCGTAGTCGTATTTTTAAGTTATTACTTGATTATACCCATCCGGCCTATGTGGGAATAGATTTTCTTCCATGTGGCCTCTGAACTAAAATTAGTTTGACACCCCTATTGTTGACGAATAAACAGAATCAACAATAGAATCCCATATGTAGAGTAGGTACGGAAGGAGTCACATGGTGTTGACCTCTTTGTAGGCTCACAAAAGAAAATGAAACCAAGGACTCAAGCAGTTTTGCATAAGTATATTACCGGGTACTCCAGTCACCAGTGTATTTTCCATACCTACTATTGTTTTATTTTGGGTGGGTTTCTCTTTGTGTAAACAGGACCCTGATTGATGGTGATAAGAAGGCTGGCTTCACAGTGTTCTGGGCTGATGACGGCTTGGATACTGGACCAATCCTGTTGCAACGGGAATGTGCAGTTGAACCCAATGACACAGTGGACACACTCTACAACCGCTTCTTGTTCCCAGAGGGCATAAAAGCAATGGTAAACTGTGACTGAAGTGTCACACAAAATGTTTCTACTGGATCTTTCTGTGTGGAGTTTGCATGTTCTCCCCGTGAAAGCGTGGGTTCCCTCTGGGTACTCCGGCTTCCTCCCACTTCCAAAGACATGCACCTGGGGATAGGTTGATTGGCAACACTAAATTGTCCCTAGTGTGTGAATGTGAGTGTGAATGTTGTCTGTCTATCTGTGTTGGCCCTGCGATGAGGTGGCGACTTGTCCTAGGTGTACCCCGCCTTCCGCCCGATTGTAGCTGAGATAGGCGCCAGCGCCCCCCGCGACCCCGAAAGGGAATAAGCGGTAGAAAATGGATGGATGGATGGATTTACTTCAAAATGTTATCTCAAGTTGTTCTGTTTAATTCGCGTTACGAAAACAATAGCGTCAACTCAATACATAAAAATCTCGTTTTACAAAAGTAACTTAGAGGACCTGTGATGAATTGAATCTACATTCAAAACACTTCCTTGTGATTTAGTAAATAAGTATTGGATATAATTTGGTGTAATTTTGGATAAATTCTGCTGCACAGTGTCTTTTATAACCCAAATTTGGAGTCCGTCATCAAGATTGTGGAGGCGTTCTCAGATTGTAAAAGAAACCAAAGTACAAGATTTATCTTTTGAAAATGTACACTGCTTAAAACTATATATCTCATAGTCCATCCATCCAGAGCCTACCCCAGACAGACAGTAGAGCCAATTTAGTGTGTTTGACGCTTTGGTATTGGTCGTACAAGATTTATAAGTCAGAAAAGACTGAATTGCTAGCATGTACGTCATAATCATTATACTATTAGTCGACATATTAGTGCCTCTGCAAAAACATTTTAGGTGAAGGCTGAGGGTTTTTTTTTTATTGGTTGACGCCTTCACAGTCTTAGGCGATGTAAAACTCAGGTGTTCCTTTCATCCTTTCCAATCGAGGTGGAGTCGGTGCAGCTCATTGCTGATGGAAAAGCGCCGCGAATCCCCCAGTCAGAGAAAGGTGCAAGCTATGAAGGAATTCAGAAGAAATCCAATGCCAAGGTAAGATTTTTCATAGCAGCTGTCAGAAAAAATGTAGGGTTTGCCTGGTGTGACATGGTAGAGTAAATCGATATCTTCCAACATGAAGGGTATTCCATCATCTGTCCCCCTGTGACCAGAATGAATATCCTTCAGCAAAATGATTCATAGAAAATGTCAATCTTCTTCTTCCTTTACGGACATGTTGAATTTGTAAAAAATAGACTTTCTTGAAAAGGCACATGATCGCCATTGCCGATTATTAACGCCGATCACAAAGGCCGATCCCCTCTGCTTGATACTGTATTTATTTGTAATTCCCCAGTTGACAAATGGCTAGCAGCTAATCACATTCCACCATACATAGTGTGGAGCCGCTCCCCTACGGTAATAACATTCACCTCCATGACGTTAAATAAACTGCGCTTTTTAGTAACCTAAGTTTTTTTATCACGACTCAATGCTAAATATGTTACACTACATTACTACTGTGGTATTAGTGTGAATTGGCAGATCGATTCATATATTGGTGGTGTCGACACCAAGGGTAATATCAGCATGTGATCGATACTGGACGGATTTGATCGGTTGTTATTGTCTCAAACTTTTTATTTTTATTTTTTTTATATGTTTACAAATTTACAATACAAAAAAGGACACAGGAGGGCAAAACAGGACTTAAATAAGTATTAGATAGTAGTTTTTGATTTTGTCCAGTTAATGTGACTTATTTTGCTCAAACAATTGTATGTAATAAAAGAGAATAAGTAACTATTTAAAATAGTGTGCTGATATTATCAATAGCACTCACCATAAATACATTTAATAAATGTACAGTTAATACATGAGCTCAGTATTGGTATTTGTATCGGTCGATCTCACTCCTAAATGACTGGTAACGTAATCAGCAGAATAAAACCCTGATCGGAACATCCCTAGTATTATTATTAGATAGATAGATGGATAGTACTTTTTTAGTATTATTATTATTATTGTTATTATTATTATTACTATTATTATATTATTATTATTATTATTTATATTATTATGTTGCAGGAATTGATTTGAATTAAAAATCGACTCAGACTAAAATCGTCACCACAAGAATTAAAATGGAATTGAATCATGAGGGGTTGAAATATTCACATCCGTAAAATACAAACAGTTGAAAATGAAGTAGGGACGGCGTGGCGCAGTGGTAGAGTGGCCGTGCGCAACCCGAGGGTCCCTGATTCAATCTCCACTTAGTACCAACCTCGTCACGTCCGTTGTGTCCTGAGCAAGACACTTCACCCTTGCTCCTGATGGGTGCTGGTTGGCGCCTTGCATGGCAGCTCCATCCATCAGTGTGTGAATGTGTGTGTGAATGGGTAAATGTGGAAGTAGTGTCAAAGCACTTTGAGTACCTTGAAGGTAGAAAAGCACTATACAAGTACAACCCATTTATCATTTATTATTATTTAAGTATCAGGGTAAACAATTAAGTTAAAAAAAATAATACTACTCTTGTTGACCAAAGTTTGTAAATAACAATAAATGTGTTCTTACTACAAGCAAAGTACTCATCCTAGCATTTTCATTCTGTGGTATTGCACCGCAAGTCACGGAACGTGAAGAGAAATACTCGTACACACTATGGTTGTACGGTATACCGGCACTAGTATATTACCGTGATACTAATGAATCATATTCGGTACTATACCGCCTCTAAAAAGTACCGGTCCCACCCCACCTTTTTTTTTAACGGGCATGACGGTGTGTCATTGTCACTCCGTGACTTTGCTGGTTTTACAGCAGAGGAGCATGTTCTGCAGCGCACAAGCAGACAAGATGTGTAGACAGAAAAGGGAGAATGGACGCATTTTGGCTTGAAAAATAACGATAAAGGTGAAGCTATAACACTGCAACGCCCTCAGGAAGAGGTGCTTTAAGACAGTGGTCCCCAACCACTGCGCCGCGGCCCGGTACCGGGACGCAGAATAATTTTTTTATTCATTTTTATTTAAAAAAAAAAAAATGTCCAGCCGTGTCCAGTTTTACAAGGATCATCCCTGCAGGACGAGGAATAGCTAAACATTATTCACTACACACCGTAGATCAGGGGTGCCCATTACGTCGATTGCGAGCTACCAGTCGACCGCGGGGGGTGTGTCAGTCGATCTCCAGCCAGGCTTTTAAAAAAAATAGACCTAAAAATTAGTGATCATCAATCTTCACCAAGACGTCACTTAAATGACATTCACGGTACCGGAGGGTCTTGTGAGATGACGCTGGCTGCTGCAAGATCATTATTATGAAAATATGACCGAGAGGAAGGCGAGTAACACTTTTTATTTCAACAGACTCTCGCGCCGTACCTTCCGTCAAAACTCTAAAGGCCGACTGCACATTTCCTATCTTCACAATAAAAGCCCTGCTTCATGCTGCCTGCGCTAACTAAATACAGAGTCTCGGAAAACTGGCGTGCACAAGCGATCCCTCAGAAAGCTGGCGTGCACATCACTTGTGCACGCCAGCTTTCCGAGACTCTTATTTTGTTAGCGCAGGCAGCATGAAGCAGGGCTTTTATTGTGAAGATAGGAAATGTGCAGTCGGCCTTTAAAGTTTTGACGGAAGGGACGGCGCGAAAGTTTGTTGAAATAAAAAGTGTTTCTCGCCTTCCTCTCTGTCATTTTTTCATAATAATGAACTGGCAGCAGCCAGCGTCATCTCACAAGACCCTCGGGTGCCGTGAATGTCAATCAAGCAAGCTACGGAATTTGCCGCCAATGTTTTTCTTGTAAAGTGTATGGAAGCTGGATGAATTAGATGCCAAAAACCAACCACTTTCATGTGGTATTGTACAGAAAGGACAACTTTTTTTCTCCTCCATTTGAAAATGTGGGCGTTATCATCATTACTGTCTGATTCCAATCAATGCAAGTCATCAGAATCAGGTAATACACCAACTTATATTCTTGTCTTCGTGAAAGAAAGACATCTAAATGTGTTACACATGCTTGTATTATCATTAAACACATTTAACTTGTTTACAAAAATGTCTCTTTCATAAATAAATAAATATAAATGATATATATAAATGAGGTAGATCCCCTCGAGTTGGTCAATTGAAAAGTAGCTCGACTGAAGAAAAAGTGTGGGCACCCCTGCCATAGATCATCTGCGTAATAGAATGGAAAATGACACAATATGTTACTGCATATGTCAGCAGCAAAATTAGGGGACTTTGTTTGCTTACTTACTACTAAAAGACAAGTTCTCTCGTATGTTCACTATTTTATTTAAGGACAAAATTGCAATAAGAAACATACTGTATGTTTAATGTACGGTAAGATTTTGTTATTCAAATAAAGCCAATAATGTAATTTTATTTAGAAAAGTATCGGAAAGTATCAAAATATATTTTGGTACCGGTAACGGTACCAAAATAATGGTATCGGGACAACCCTAGAATGGGTGAAAATGAATCCTCTCAACTTGCATTGGTTTCAACAAAAGTGGTGAACTTCTGATGATCCTTTATCGGTTTATGAGTAAACCATTAACTTATCTTTCCTCAATCATTGTGTGAGTGTAGGAATGAAGGATTAAGCAACATTGTAAATGGGATTTTGAATTTGTTGAAGGTAGAAAAGCTGCTGCATGTTCACAGGCACTTTTTCTCTCTTATCAGATCGATCTCGCTCAGCCAGCTGAGGCCATCCACAACTGGATCCGGGGCCATGACAAAATCCCTGGGGCTTGGACTGTCATTGATGGCAAGGTGTGTTTCTGGAAATACATTTCACATTTCACACAGCTGGGGACGCAACCATCTACACATTTCCTATCACGATTATGGCCGCAACTATTAATCGATTCCATTTCCTTAATTGAATAGAAAAAAACTTCAATTTATATTTTGTTGTTTCGATTAATCGTTTAATCAGTGTAACGAATAAGAATTTATAAAATCCAGACCACATGAAAGAAGGTAAAACAAGTTAAATAGAACCAGAATCAGCTTTATTGGCCAAGTATGTTTAACACAAAAATTATTTGACTTAGTTGGCTATGTTCTTTTTGTTTATAATATGGCAAATACAAGGCAAATAAGGTAAACTAAGGTTGAAATTTCCCCTCGGGGATTAATAAAGTATTTCTGACTCTGATTCTGATAATGCAAGGTAAAATATGGTAAAATTGTAATGACTGATTGGCATAGTAACGCCGGGTTTGTCCCTCCGTGGATGTGTCGACAAGAACACAGCAATGGTAAGTTTAAATTATTTATTAAACTTAACAAAAGCAGGCTATGATCAAAAATACTGGAGCTAACAGACAAAATAAACCAAGGGCGCTAGCATAAAAGCTAGGAATAGAAAACAGAAAAACTAAGACTGGCACGAAGGCACACAAAAAGGAAAAACAATTACTCTGCGTCAGAGCTGGAATAAAACAAAGGCTTAGCGTGAAAAGCTAGCGAGAATATACATACGTGAAGTCAGTCGATACTGTTGCTCAAAGGCAAATTATTATCCCAGACTGAACAAAGAAAAGAGGAAGGCTTATATAGGGAGTAATCAAGGAGAACCAGGTGTGTGTAGAAAACGAGGAGCAGGTGAAATCAATGTGTAACCAAGGTGACTGACTAAACAGGAAGTAAGCTGGTCAGACGGAGAATGAGACAATGGAACAATAAACAATATGTGAAGATCCGAGTAACGGATATCAACAAAAATAAGGTATATAGAAGATAAAAAAGGTGAATAGAAGCTATAAAAGGTAAATTAAAGGTAAACTAAGGTAAATAAAAGCTATAAAAGGTAAATCAAAGTTAAAATAAGGTAAATAAAAGCAACAAATATGTAAATAGATGGTCATTAAAAGGTATAATGAAATTTAAAAAAGGGTAAAACAAGGTCAGAAAAAAAATCCTCAACTCTAACAACCATATTGCTCCAAAAAAGTACAAGTAAAATCCAGTTACATTAACATTGGCAAATGAAGAGTTGACACGAAAGCAGCAGACAAACAGAGGGAGAGAACGATGGGATTTAGGAGACTTTGTGTGTACTGTAAAAAAAATCTTCTTTGGCATATTTTTTCCCGAATAGTCCAATCTCATCACAATTAAAACTTGCTCAACTCTGTTTCTTCCATACTTGCGACCACCATTAATGTACTCGTTGCAAATAGTCTTTTTTGCAGCCAGCCACACACACTCGTGTTGTTGTTGAAAAATGTTTTTTCATCACTTACTGTAAATAAAAGTTCATGTATAATGCATATGTTCCTTTTTGACTGTACTTAAATGTATAATGGACTGTATTTATATTTTTTACATGTGAGTAATGCTGTATAATAGACTATATTTATATTATTCACTTATAAAAATACCTACTGTATTTTTCGGATTATAAATTGCAGTTTTTTTCATAGTTTGGCCGTGGGTGCGACATCTACTCCGGAGCGACTTATGTGTGAAATTATTAACACATTACCGTAAAATATCAAATAATATTATATATCTCATTCGCGGAAGAGACGAAGAAAATGTCAGCAATCGTCACACACACGTCAGCAATCGTCACACACACGTCAGCAATCGTCACATACAAGTCAACCAATAAGAATTCAGCGGGGGCGGGTCATGGCAAAAGTGCATTGGGGGTCATGGAATGCTAACTGCTATATGCTACTGCCGTAGCTATTAAAATGGATAATTTCATCGTTAGCGGCAACTTATAAAAACTGAGAAGGGCTGAACAAAAATGGCACCAAAAAGGAGATCATGTACTGCAGATTACAAGCTGGACGTAGTGAAATATGCAGCAGAAAACGACAGGAGGAAGCGGTGCACACCTTTGGAGTTGACAGAGTTGTTTAGAAGCGACATCGAGGAAGAAGATGTCATCGGATTTATCAATTGAGAGTGACAGATTGTTTGGTAAACGTATCGCATGTTCTATATCAGGGGTGGGCATTACGATGATCGCGATCGACTGGTCGATCTCGAAGGGTGTGTCAGTCGATCTCAAGCCAGGCATTAAAAAATAGACATAAAAATGAGCAATCATCAATGATACCAAGACTTCACTTTCGTCAGTTGTTTGACATTCTCGGCACCCGAGGATCTTGTGAGATGACGCTGGCTGCTGCGAGCTCATATTTAAGAAAAAAATCACTAACAGGGCGGACGCAGAGAAACACATTTTATTTCTAGAGACTCCGTACCTACTGTCAAAACTCTAAAGACCGACTGCACAGTTCCTGTCTTCACCATAAAAGACCTGTTTCATCCTGCCTGTGCTAACAAAATAAGAGTCTCAGAAAGCTAGCGTGCACAAGCTAGCAAGCTACGGAGTTTGATGCCAATGTATTTCTCCTCCGCCCTCAGCGACCGCTTTCTCACTTGCTTGCCCACCCGCACACTCACTGACGTCACTCACCTGCTGCCAGACATTAAAGGGCCACACACATATGCTACTCTAATAACAAAGTGTTTAAAAAGGAGTATGCAAGTTGGACAAATGAGATGCCAAATCCAACCACTTTCATGTGGTATTGGACAGAAAGGAGGACTTTTTTTTTCCTCCATTTGAAAATGCGGACGTTATCAGCACCACTGTCTACTTCCAATCAATGCAAGTCATCAGAATCAGGTAATACACCAACTTATATTCTTGTCTTCATGAAAGAAAGGAATCTATGTGTGTTAAACATGCTTGTATTATCATTAAACACCATTAACTTGTTAACAAAAATGTCTCTTTCATAAATAAATAAATATAAATTATAAATAGGAATGAGGTAGATCTCCTCGACTTGGTCAATTGAAAAGTAGCTCACCTGCAGAAAAAGTGTGAGCGCCCCTGTTCTATATGTTCTAGTTATTTGAATGACTCTTACCATAATATGTCAGGTTAACATACCAGGCACCTTCTCAGTTGGTTATTTATGCGTCATATAACGCAGTGGTCCCCAACCACCGGGGCGTGGCCCGATTGGTACCGGGCCGCAGAATAATTTTTTATTAATTTTTATTTAAAAAAAAAAAAAAACACATTTTTATTTTTTATTTTTTTATTAAATCAACATAAAAAACACAATATGCACTTACATTTAGTGCACCAACCACAAAAACCTCCCTTTTTTATGACAAAAACGGCCCTTTTTCATGACAAAAATAAAAAAAGGATTCCCCCCCGGCCGCGGGATGAATTATTAAGCGTTGACCGGTCCACGGATACAAAAAGGTTGGGGACCACTGATATAACGTACACTTATTCAGCCTGTTGTTCACTATTCTCTATTTATTTTAAATTGCCTTTCAAATGTCTATTCTTGGTGTTGGATTTTATCAAATAAATTTCCCCCAAAAATGCGACTTATACTCCAGTGCGACGTATATATGTTTTTTCCTTCTTTATTATGCATTTTCGGCCGGTGCGACGTATACTCCGGAGCGATTTATAATCCGAAAGATAGAGTAAATGATTATTGTCTATTGCGAGCGAACTGTGGTGCTGAATTTCCCCCAGGGATCAATAAAGTAATTTATTTTCTATTCTATTCTATTCTATGTTTTAGCAGTAACTTAGTGGTCAGAAGTATTTTTGTATTCAAATAAGGGACGGCGTGGCGCAGTGGGAGAGTGGCCGTGCGCAACCCGAGGGTCACTGGTTCAAATCCCACCTAGAACCAACCTCGTCACGTCCGTTGTGTCCTGAGCAAGACACTTCACCCTTGCTCCTGATGGGTGCTAGTTGGCGCCTTGCATGGCAGCTCCCTCCATCAGTGTGTGAATGTGTGTGTGAATGGGTAAATGTGGAAGTAGTGTCAAAGCGCTTTGAGTACCTTGAAGGTAGAAAAGCGCTATACAAGTACAACCCATTTATTTATTTATTTATCGTTTATTGACATAGAAGCCAAAATGACCACGTTTAATCCCCTGGATGTGATTACTCTTCACTCATATATGGGGAGAGCCCCGCCTCCTGGCGGAGTAAATGCGTTCAATTCGGCCACTATGTCTTTATATGATAAGTTACAAAATACAAAAATACTTCTGACCACTAAGTTACTGCTAAAACATGAACTTTTATTTACATCAATTGATGTAAAGTCCATTGTTCTTAGCTTCAACGCTAACACAAGTGTGAGTGGCTGCAAGGCGCCAACTAGTGGTGAGTAAAGGAATGGCAAGGGGGGTTACAAACAGACAACCCTTTTCACACGTTCAAATCGCTGTACATACAGACAAGTGGCACACGACAGTAGTGTCAATAGAGGCTCCCTGCTTCTCACACGTCTAAATACGCACACTCGCATTTTTTGACATGGACTCCGATCGAAATACAAACAGACAGATATTTTTCCGAACACGGACAAATCCTAAGACGGACAAACAACTTAAAACACATACATGTCGATCTGATTACACACAGATTGATATACAGACACACACATTAGTACACAGACATGTGAATCGGATTACACACACACAGATTGAGATAGGCGTTTGCAGATAATTTTGCTACAATAGTGCTTCCACAGTTTGTGTCAGTTTGAAGTGAACGCGCTTTTGTCTCAAACCCCCGCTAACACGCTTCTTCAACTATACCCGTAGCGAGGCCGATATTAATCCACTCAATAAGTGAAAAATTGAAGTAATATATTATTCCATTGCTTTGTAACAATATAGTATCCGCTGACAAATCTCTCTCCAGTCGTCGTCTGACGTCACTGCATTGCGCCGCAATTTGCGTGGCATCAAAGCACGTTTGGCTTAAGTGTGTTTCAGTTTGTTCTGCCTCTTGACAACAAACTGGACGACCAAGCATTACACTTGCTCACTGAGTCTTTTTCTCTATATAATACACACTACACAGACACATTCAATGGTAGCTGTCAGCACTCAATAAAGCCTCTGGTTCGTCACTCAAATGCATTCGTTTGCAACATAAACACAAATAACAATTCCTATTGTTACAAAATCCACACCAACCTAAAATGCTAATTGAGTGTATTGATTTATATCATCTGTTTTATAATGTAAAAGGTTTGTGCTCTGCACATGAATGCCATACATAAATAATATTTCTAGCTGAGTGTAAAAGTAATTAATAGAAACACAGTGATGGATGGTCTTTACAATCAATCAATCAATCAATCAATGTTTATTTATATAGCCCCAAATCACAAATGTCTCAAAGGACTGCACAAATCATTACGACTACAACATCCTCGGAAGAACCCACAAAAGGGCAAGGAAAACTCACACCCAGTGGGCAGGGAGAATTCACATCCAGTGGGACGCCAGTGACAATGCTGACTATGAGAAACCTTGGAGAGGACCTCAAATGTGGGCAACCCCCCCCACCCCCCCTCTAGGGGACCGAAAGCAATGGATGTCGAGCGGGTCTAACATGATACTATGAAAGTTCAATCCATAGTGGCTCCAACACAGCCGCGAGAGTTCAGTTCAAGCGGATCCAAGACAGCAGCGAGAGTCCCGTCCACAGGAAACCATCTCAAGTGGAGGCGGATCAGCAGCGTAGAGATGTCCCCAACCGATACAGGCGAGCGGTCCATCCTGGGTCTCGACTCTGGACAGCCAGTACTTCATCCATGGTCATCGGACCGGACCCCCTCCACAAGGGAGGGGGGGACATAGGAGAAAGAAAAGAAGCGGCAGATCAACTGGTCTAAAAAGGAGGTCGATTTAAAGGCTAGAGTATACAGATGAGTTTTAAGGTGAGACTTAAATGCTTCTACTGAGGTAGCATCTCGAACTGTTACCGGGAGGGCATTCCAGAGTACTGGAGCCCGAACGGAAAACGCTCTATAGCCCGCAGACTTTTTTTGGGCTCTAGGAATCACTAATAAGCCGGAGTCTTTTGAACGCAGATTTCTTGCCGGGACATATGGTACAATACAATCGGCAAGATAGGATGGAGCTAGACCGTGTAGTATTTTATACGTCATTAGTAAAACCTTAAAGTCACATCTTAAGTGCACAGGAAGCCAGTGCAGGTGAGCCAGTACAGGCGTAATATGATCAAACTTTCTTGTTCTTGTCAAAAGTCTAGCAGCCTCATTTTGTACCAACTGTAATCTTTTAATGTTAGACATGGGGAGACCCGAAAATAATACGTTACAGTAATCGAGACGAGCCGTAACAAACGCATGGATAATGATCTCGGCGTCTTTAGTGGACAAAATGGAGCGAATTTTAGCGATACTACGGAGATGAAAGAAGGCCGTTTTAGTAACGCTTTTAATGTGTGACTCAAAGGAGAGAGTTGGGTCGAAGATAATACCCAGATTCTTTACAGAGTCACCTTGTTTTATTATTTGGTTGTCAAATGTTAAATTTGTATAATTAAATAGAGGTCGGTGTCTAGCAGAACCGATAATCAGCATTTCCGTTTTTTTGGCGTTAAGTTGCAAAAAGTTAGCGGACATCCATTGTTTAATTTTATTAAGACACTCTTCCAACTGACTACGTGTTGGTCAGCTTTAGGGGCATGTAGAGTTACAAGATGATGACATAGGAACTGCTCTGCACACCAGTGACGTGTGGTGAGGTTTATAGCTGGTGAGGCACTGACGTAATCAGAATCAGATTTACAAATATACGGTATGCGCTCTGCGCAGATTATTTGCCATTTGATTGGCAGCAGTTTACAGGTTATGTTTCATTTCTGCATTCTTTACACATACAAACAGTCGCCCACAAAATGTGCATTTCATTAAAAACGAAACAAAAATAATGTTATCGCCGTCTTACCTTTACTTATAAATGAAGTCTATGCGCCAGTCCTTCTGGATAAAAATAGCCGTCACTTTCTGGTAAAAGTCCTCCTTCACTTCCTTCAGTTTTAAAAGTCTTATAAGAGTTCAACATAGGTTCCGCGATTAGCAGAGCTCCTACTCTCATCATTTCCAAGAAATACGAGCTGCTGTTTGTGCAGGAAGCAGGTCACATTGATGACATCTTTTAAAATCTCTTGGTTCTCTTTTACCTGCGCATTGTGGACACTGATGTTGTTCATCTGCTGTTCATCCAAAGCCAAGTCTATCCTCGTCATCCCAAACGTTTTTAGCGCAATCTATCTTTGAATATGAGCAGCCGACCGCTCTTGTTTGGTGAGGCTTCTTTTCAAATTCTTTAGGTCACTAAATCCCATTTGAGTCCACACAGTTCCACAGGTTGAAAAAGAAGGCAAGGAAAGCAGAAAAGGTGGATTCTTGCAGAACATCCACAAAGCCAGTCTTTTCACGTATACCACTCTGTTTGGAAAGAGCGAGTAACTTTCCGTCCTGCAGATTGAAACAAACCATTCAGCTCCGGCGTTAATCTTCCTTTAGTAATTATCTCCTGCTTTGCTTAAAAGTCCACTTTAGAAAACAGTTTAAAGGCCTACTGAAAGCCACTACTACCGACCAAGCAATCTGATAGTTTATATATCAATGATGAAATACTAACATTGCAACACATGCCAATACGGCCGCTTTAGTTTACTAAATTGCAATTTTAAATTTCCCGCAAAGTGTCGTGTTGAAAACATCGCGGTATGATGACGCGTGCGTTTGACGTCACCGGTTGTAGCGGACATTTTTTTCCAGCCCGATCAAAGCTATAAGTAGTCTGATTTAATCGCATAATTACACAGTATTCTGGACATCTGTATTGCTGAATCTTTTGCAATTTGTTCAATTAATAATGGAGAAGTCAAAGTAGAAAGATGGAGGTGGAAAGCTTTTAGCCTTTAGCCACACAAACACAGCCGGTGTTTCCTTGTTTAAAATTCCCGAAGGTGAAGCTTTACTATGGAACAGAGTGGTCAAGCGAACATGGATCCCGACCACATTTCAACCGGCAGGTTTCGGTGAGAAAATTGTGGTAATAAGTCGGCTCTTACCGTAGTTATGAGCGGAGCTTGCGTTCTCCTGCAGCTGCGGACTATTACCTCCTCCCACCGGAGACACTGGCCTCAAGACACCCGTGGCCACACCCCTCCGACTTTCAGGTACTATATAATCTCACTAAAACGCTAGTAACACAATAGGCGGATAAGCGATTTTCCAGAATTATCCTGGTAAATGTGTCTAAAAACATCTGAATCGCTCTCACTGCCCTCGCCTTTTTTTTTTTTTCTAGTCCTTCACTCTCACTATCTTCATCCACAAATTTTTCATCCTCGCTCAAATAATGGGGGAATTGTCGCTTTCTCGGTCCGAATCGCTCTAGCTGCTGGTGGCTATGATTGTAAACAATGTGAGGAGCACATCATCTGCTACTTCCGGTACAGGCAAGGCTTTTTTATTAGCGACCAAAAGTTGCGTTATTTATCGTCGATGTTCTCTACTAAATCTTTTCAGCAAAAATATGGCAATATGGCGAAATGATCAAGTATGACACATAGAATGGACCTGCTATTCCCGTTTAAATAAGAACATCTCATTTCAGTGCGGAAATGAAGTCATCCATGTTGAAAGTCGGGGTGCACGATACAGAAAAAATAAGTCGCTGCTGCACTTACCTGCTGAGGTCACGGTATGTCTGGGATCATGAGCGCCCTGCCCCTATCGTGAGGCAAGAGAACTGTTTGCCTCCCCTCAGACTTTTTTCTCTGCCATTTTGATGGCTCAACCAACACACAAAACATGTTACTCGCTGCGGCACTTGACTCGCTTATGCCACCGTATGTCTCTAATAATGAGCGCCCCTACCGTGAGACACAAGAACTGTTTGCCTCACCTCAGACTTTTTTCTCTGCCGTTTTGAACGCTCAGCAACACACCAGACAAAAATGCGCCATGGCCGCACGGCAGACAGAGAAGTTTACGAGGGAATTTCGAAAATTCGGCGATTAAAAAAAAAAATATATCCGAATTGGTGAAGCGAAATGAAAATTAAAAATTAACAATTACAATTATTTTACCATAATATATTTTATTTATTTGCATGATCACATGTGAAGCACTGCCTCCCCTGCTTCCCCTGACCGCACGTCAAGGCTGCACACATAGTTGACTTGTTTAAGGCCTAAAAAGCGGGTGTTGATAAAAGACTACCCTGCTGTGATATGTTACATGATGGTGGTCTTGTGCTGATAAGTTGGTTTGGGGGTGCATAATAATTGAAAATAACATAACATAGAATTGGTAATATATACATTACAGGCCAAAAGTTGATCAAATTGGGAATATATACAGTATAGGCCAAAAGTTTGGACACACCTTCTCATTTCAATTTCTTTATTTTCAAGACTATTTACATTGTAAATTGTCAATGAAGGCATCAAAATTATGACAACTGTGAAGTGAAAACCATTTCAGGTGACTACCTCTTGAAGCTCATCGAGAGAATGCCAAGAGTGTGCAAAGCAGTAATCAGAGCAAAGGTGGCTATTCTGAAGAAACTAAAATATAAAAAATGTGCCTCACCTACCACTAGGTGGCTAAACCATGAGATGTTCCAAAACAAAGTAATAAAATAAAATATGTTTTAATATTTCTCTTGGTTTGTGCTTTATATGTGATTTTGGTGTGGTTGCTGTATATTTTGGTAATTTTCATGGTCAAAATCGCGGAAATGTTGTGTTTCCTGATCAAAACCACCCAGTAGACGAGAAGTGAGGCAGACACAGGCGGTGTCTCCACGGCTAAACACAGTGTGTATTGGGCGTGCGTACGAGGGGGCGCATGCTTGTTGCCACGTGGAAAAGGCAGGTCTTGAGGCAGCAAGTACCTCTGCCTCAAGGTAGGGGGCGATATATTGTCAACTTGCAGTTCAATGCCTCAGCAGTACTCTGGGAGAAGTAGGGGCGCTCAAGCTAGCAAACACAGGTCTCTCCAACAGAAGCCAGTCTTTTTTTCTTTTTTAACTGTACAGTATTTATAACAAACATGGCATTTTTATTAGAGTAAGCCAGCGTTTGTGGTGCAAAAATATTGTTTAATTTCTTGGAATTAAATTTAATTAAATGAATATTTCTGCCAATATGGAGGATTATGTACTGTGTTCAAGATGAAATACTTCTCTAAACTGGACTTTAAAGGCCTACTGAAAACCATTACTAACGACCACGCAGTCTGATAGTTTATATATCAATGATGAAATATTAACATTGCAACACATGCCAATACGGCCGCTTTAGTTTACTAAATTACAATTTTAAATTTCCCGCGGAGTTTCCTGTTGAAAACGTCGCGGAATGATGACGCATATGATGACGCGTGTTTGTGACGTTATTGTTTGGAGGGAACATATTAACCCAGCACCACTTACGGCTAAAAGTCGTATCTTTTAATCGCGCAATTACACAGTATTTTGGACATCTTTGTTGCTGAATCTTTTGCAATTTGTTCAATTAAAAATGGAGAAGTCAAAGTAGAAAGATGGAGGTGGGAAGCTTTTAGCCTTTAGCCACACAAACACACAGTGTTTCCTTGTTTAAAATTCCCGGAGTTGAAGCTTTACTATGAATCAGAGCGGTCAAGCGAACATGGATCCCGACTACATGACAAACAGCAGTTTTCTGTGTGAAAATGGTGGTAATAAGTTGCCTCTTACCGGAGATCAGCGGAGCTTCTGTCCTGCTGCAGCTTTGTGACTTCCCTCAACACTTCCCTCAACACACCCGTGGCCATACCCCTCCGACTATCAGGTACTATTTAACTCACTAAAACACTAGCAACACAACAGACAGATAATGGATTTCCCAGAATTATCCTAGTAAATGTGTCTAAAAGCATCTGAATCACTCTCACTGCAATCGCCTTTTTTTTCTTCTTTTTTTTTTTCTAATCCTTCACTCTAAATTTCCTCATCCACGACTCTTTCATCCTCGCTCAAATTAATGGGGAAATTGTCGCTTTCTTGGTCCGAATAGCTCTCGCTGCTGGAGGCTCACATTATAAACAATGTGAGGATGTGAGGAGCTCTACAACCAGTGACGTCACGCGCACATCAATGTGTCTGCTACTTCCGGTAAAGGCAAGGCTTTTTATTAGCGACCAAAAGTTGCAAACTTTATCGTCAATGTTCTCTACTAAATCCTTTCAGCAAAAATATGGCAATATCGCAAAATGATCAAGTATGACACATAGAATGGACTTGCTATCCTCGGTTAAATAATAAAATCTCTTTTCAGTAGGCCTTTAAGACAAAATGAATGTGGTCACACAAAGTATGTTTTCATGGAGGATAGCTATTGCTGCTTCAGATACAAATACAGAAAGGTAAAATACACTCACAATACTTGATTTATTTTTTTAACAGCAAATGGGACCAAAAAGTATTTAATAACAACTTTATCAAATACTTTTTGGACCCATTTATCATATCATAATATCATTATGATAACATTTTTATGAAAGCGAATAACTCCCTTTTTTCCTGTAGCTCTAATGTTCAACCTAAATCAACAATGACTAGAGCTGCACATATGAATTTAACGTAAAAAAAAAAAAGTACAAAAAAAAGGATGTATACCTCACCTGGTGTTTAGGTCACCGTACGTCACTGGAGTACAGATGAATACCGGTATTCATCTGTACTCCAGTGAGGAATTTTGATTTTGGAATCGATAAAATCCCAAAAATATACAATTCATGCAGGTGAAACTCAAAATATTTGAATTTCATGCAAAATTTTGTTTATAGCAGCAATTAGATTTAAAAAGTGAAACTAATATGTGACATAGGCTCATAACATGCAACTAAAGATATTTCAAGCGTTTTTTTGATATAATTGTGATCATTACGGCTTACAGTTTATGAAATCTCAGAAAATTTGAGGTTTTCAAAAACTGTAAGCCATGATTATCATCAATCAATCAATCAATGTTTATTTATATAGCCCCAAATCACAAATGTCTCAAAGGACTGCACAAATCATTACGACTACAACATCCTCGGAAGAACCCACAAAAGGGCAAGGAAAACTCACACCCAATGGGCAGGGAGAATTCACATCCAGTGGGACGCCAGTGACAATGCTGACTATGAGAAACCTTGGAGAGGACCTCAGATGTGGGCAACCCCCCCCCCTCTAGGGGACCGAAAGCAATGGATGTCGAGCGGGTCTAACATGATACTGTGAAAGTTCAATCCATAGTGGCTCCAACACAGCCGCGAGAGTTCAGTTCAAGCGGATCCAACACAGCAGCGAGAGTCCCGTCCACAGGAGACCATCTCAAGCGGAGGCGGATCAGCAGCGTAGAGATGTCCCCAACCGATACACAGGCGAGCGGTCCATCCTGGGTCTCGACTCTGGACAGCCAGTACTTCATCCATGGTCATCGGACCGGACCCCCTCCACAAGGGAGGGGGGGACATAGGAGAAAGAAAAGAAGCGGCAGATCAACTGGTCTAAAAAGGAGGTCTATTTAAAGGCTAGAGTATACAGATGAGTTTTAAGGTGAGACTTAAATGCTTCTACTGAGGTAACATCTCGAACTGTTAACGGGAGGGCATTCCAGAGTACTGGAGCCCGAAATGAAAACGCTCTATAGCCCGCAGACTTTTTTTGGGCTCTAGGAATCACTAATAATCCGGAGTCCTTTGAACGCAGATTCCTGGCCGGGACATATGGTACAATACAATCGGCAAGATAGGATGGAGCTAGACCGTGTAGTATTTTATACGTCATTAGTAAAACCTTAAAGTCACATCTTAAGTGCACAGGAAGCCAGTGCAGGTGAGCCAGTATAGGTATATATGTATGTATATAAAGGTATATACAGTATAGGTATATATGTATGTATATATGTATATAAAGGTATATACAGTACAGGCGTAATATGATCAAACTTTCTTGTCCTTGTCAAAAGTCTAGCAGCCGCATTTTGTACCAACTGTAATCTTTTAATACTAGACATGGAGAGACCCCAAAATAATACGTTATCGTAATCGAGACGAGACGTAACAAACGCATGGATAATGATCTCGGCGTCTTTAGTGGACAAAATGGAGCGAATTTTAGCGATATTACGGAGATGAAAGAAGGCCGTTTTAGTAACGCTTTTAATGTGTGACTCAAAGGAGAGAGTTGGGTCGAAGATAATACCCAGATGTTTTACCGAGTCACCTTGTTTTATTATTTGGTTGTCAAATGTTAAAGTTGTATTATTAAATAGAGGTCGTTGTCTAGCAGGACCGATAATCAGCATTTCCGTTTTTTTGGCGTTAAGTTGCAAAAAGTTAGCGGACATCCATTGTTTAATTTCATTAAGACACGCTTCCAACTGACTACAGTCCGGCGTGTTGGTCAGCTTTAGGGGCATGTAGAGTTGGGTGTCATCAGCATAGCAGTGAAAGCTAATACCGTATTTGCGTATGATGTCACCCAGCGGCAGCATGTAGATGCTGAAGAGTGCAGGGCCAAGGACCGAACCCCGGGGAACTCCACACGTTACCTTAACGTAGTCCGAGGTCACATTCTTATGGGAGACGCACTGCATCCTATCAGTAAGATAAGAGTTAAACCAAGACAGGGCTGAGTCTGACATACCAATTCGTGTTTTGATACGCTCTAATAAAATATTATGATCGACGGTATCGAAAGCAGCGCTAAGATCGAGGCGCAGCAACATAGATGACGCATCAGAGTCCATCGTTAGCAATAGATCATTAGTCAATTTTGATAAAATCTAAAGGCTTGACATATCTCGCTTTGTATGTAATGAGTTTGTATTACATATCAGTTTCACAATTTAGGTTTAATTGCTGACAATGGATTTTTGTACACTATTCATATTTTTGGAGATTCACCTGTACATCCCTAACTATGACTACAGTTGACTGTGGATATTTAACATTTTTCTATCTGCACCCAGTCAGTTACGCTGTATGGTTCATCAATGTTGCAAGGATCAATACCACCGGGTCAGCCGCTGGAAATGGAGGGAGCATCAAAGCCAAGCTTAGTGTCAAAGAATGGGCTTGTTCTACATGGAAGTGATGGAAAAGCAGTGAGTAGTATGTACTTTATTTTACGGAATCGTCAGATGCTGTTATTAATGAATGATTCGGTGTTCGTTTCCAGGTCCTGGTGAAGAATTTGCAGTTTGAAGATGGAAAAATGATCGCCGCGTCAAATTACTTTTCTACCGGTGAAACTCAGCGTGTGGAATTAACAGACAGCGAAAAAAACATTGTGGAGGAGATTAAGGCAAGTTATTTATTTATTGCAAAAGAGGCATTTTTTTTCCCATCATCACACCTTATTTTTGTCTCAACGCCTCAGCGTTATTGGTCCTTCTTTTTCATCACAGAACATCTGGAAGGGCATCCTCAGTAACGTTCCAGTCATTGAGGACAACACTGACTTTTTCAAGTCTGGAGCTGCTTCTATGGACGTGGTCAGGTAAGTTTTAACTACACACCAAGGGTGAAGGCACGTTATATCTATGGATTGAACAGATTTGTGCATGGGGATGATGTATTTGAAGAATATTTTACCTGACAATATGGTACAGCAAACCCTGCCTGTTAGGGCTACCAGTTTGATATTACCAAAAAAACAAGTATATCGAATGATCCCGGCTTATATCTGAAATCTGTGGTATCATTTCTGAAACAAGCAGTCCTGCAGTGTGTTTACTTGTGCAAAGCTGGACAGCAAGTTAACATCTGAATATCCTCCAGTAAGCACCGAATGTTGGTCTTTTCTTGTATTTAAGTCAAGTCATTTACAAAAGGTAAACCTTGTATTCTATACTGTACGCTGTAGGAGCTAGCAGCTACACAACAGCTAAGCACACAAGCGAGAACTACTGTATATAGTAAGTGTCCTTAATTGAACAAAATTGCAGTCTAAAAACAGGTGTCAAATAATTATAGTTGCATATTACTATATTTACACATACAAAGCAGGGTTTCCCCTAGACCAGGGATGGGCAAACCACATCAGGCCGGTTGGTCTTTTTAATCCGGTCTGCCAAATATTAGAACAAAATTAGGCAAAGATCTGTTTTGAGAATCACCACAACAAAACTGATACTATCTGAATCCGTGTTGTGTTAGCTTCCGCCCTCCTTTTCTGAATGTGTGTGTGAATGGGTGGATGTGATGTATAATGTAAAGCGCTTTGGGAATCATTCCATCCATCCATCCATCCATCTTTTTCCGCTTATCCGAGGTCGGGTCGCGGGGGCAACAACCTAAGCAGGGAAACCCAGACTTCCCTCTCCCCAGCCACTTCGTCCAGCTCTTCCCGGGGTATCCCGAGGCGTTCCCAGGCCAGCCGGGAGACATAGTCTTCCCAACGTGTCCTGGGTCTTCCCCGTGGCCTCCTACCGGTTGGACGTGCCCTAAACACCTCCCTAGGGAGGCGTTCGGGTGGCATCATTCAAGTATAGTAAAGTTTATATAAATGCAGACTATTAACATTTAAGTAAATGTTGATACAAATAAGGAATTTGACCACAAAGGTTTGTTCATAAATATGTTGTTAGCCTTTTTATTTGCCTATTTCATCACAAATGACATCACACTACCACCGTATTGAAAGAAATACTGCTGCTCTTTTTTGTCTAGATTAGAACATATGGTTCTAGAACTGCTCCATGTGTAAATGATATTAATGAAGCATGACGTAACTTGTGAACTGCTACTAATCAGTAGCTTATCAACTTAGGTTGGTGGAGGAAGTTAAGCAGCGGTCTGGTGTACTCCTTCAAAATGAGGATGTGTACATGGCTACCACCTTCCAGGACTTTGTTCAGATGCTCGTTCGTAAGCTGAGAGGTGAAGAAGAAAAGAATGATCTGGTCATTGACTATGTAAGTCTGCAACACAACATAATCTTGCTGTTTTAGTGGATATGGTTGATCTACGAAATCCCGGTCCAAATACAGATGTCAAGTCTTCTATGGATCAGGACCTTTACTTGAGAAATTATTGATGTCTTTGAAATTTTGAAGGGCTTGTTAACAAAATAATCTCACTAGCATTCTTTACAAGCCCTAAAGAAAACAGTGGCCATACCACTATTAGGTGCTCAACCCACAACTAGTCATGGTGCAACGTAAACATCAGGTATTTATTCTATTTGTGACCAAGGGTCTTGTAAAATGGCTTTTGATGGTGGTGTAAACTCAGTACGAAGAAAAGATGGCAGCCGCAACTTCGGAGCTCCTTGTATTGACCCTCGTACACAGTACAGGTGGCTACAGCACACTTTTCCGGTCCCCACAATAAAATTGCTGTGCGCTACATCCTGTCGGACTGCACTAACAAAATAGGGCTGTCAGAAATGTAGCTTAGATATTTACTGTTGTTATTTTTCCACTTGAACAACATTTCTTAATGGAATTTGCAGTGATGGAATGTTGGAGTACAAGTACACTTGAAAAAGAAAACACAGGACAAACAAAGGGCACAAAAAATAAGCCAAAACTGAACAATGCACCTGAATCATGACCCATTTATTTTATTGCCCAACATGCTTATCGTTGTTCATGTCATGACCTGTGTGACGGTTTTTAGATTTTTGTGTTGTTTTTCCTTCTGGCTAGCATTCTTACTTTTTTCCACTTCCTGTTGTGGTTATGTTTAACAGTGACTTCCACACTTGCTCTTGATTAGTGATCTGGAGACTCACCTGCCTGTAAACACTAATCAGGAGGGTTTATCTGTCACTCTCGTGCACCACTGGTTCGTTAGTTTATTGTGATTAATGTTCACGGTGCCTTTTATTTTTGGCATGCCTAGTCCTAATTTATATACCATCCTAGCTGCACTTAGCCTACCATATCTGCATTTTGGGGCCGCACCATAAACAATTTTGCGCTACCATGACAGTTTCCCCCTGCTTGCTCTGATCATTGAATGCGACTTTTTATTTCAAAATGCTATTTATTGTATGTTGCTGCTGCTACAAAAAAGTGCAAATACATGGTATCAAAACAGAGCCAAAGTCAGCGGGTATAAAAACAACTCCAATCTGGGAAACAGTTTCTGTGATAACAGTCTGCGTTTTTTATGCGCGCAATTTTGACACGGTACAATTTGTCCGTACTTTCTTGCTGCTCAAAATGTGCTCTCTGTATGTTCACGCTTACAATAGTCAGTTCCACTTTGTCCAAATGAGCTTGTGTTTGACAGTTTGTGATGTGCTGTACACTACCAGGCCATCCAAGAAGTGAACAACATGACAGTGAAAATGCCCTACCAGTGTTTCATCGATGGCTGTTTTGTGGATGCAGAGAATGGCAAGACCTACGATACCATTAATCCAACTAATGGATCGGTAAGATATGTCATGACGTTATATCAACAACAGAGCTTGTCATAATTTTTGTGTCTTACACATTTTTTTTTCAGGTTATCTGTAAGGTGTCTTATGCTTCAGTGGGGGATGTTGATCGTGCAGTGGCTGCTGCTAAACAAGCTTTTGTTGACGGGCCCTGGGGAAAGATGAACCCAAGAGACAGAGGAAACCTACTCTATAAGTAAGTTGCCAAACAGGACTATGTAATTTGGTTGCTTTTCACTCTTTACCTCTATATTTTACCCTACACACTATTTATCATGCTTTATTTTAATTCCCTTTTCCCCGTTACAACTTCATGTGCATATGTTACAGCTTTCTACAGTACTACACAAAAATAAAGGAGGCAACATTTTTATTTTCATACTGTATACCAGGGGCGCTCACACTTTTTCTGCAGGCGAGCTACTTTTCAATTGACCAAGTCGAGGAGATCTACCTCATTCCTATTTATAATTTATATTTATTTATCTATGAAAGAGACATTTTTGTTAACAAGTTAATGGTGATTAATGATAATAGAAGCATGTTTAACACACATAGATTCCTTTCTTTCATGAAGACAAGAATATAAGTTGGTGTATTACCTGAATCTGATGACTTGCATTGATTGGAATTAGACAGTGGTGCTGATAACGTCCGCATTTTCAAATGGAGGGAAAAAAAAGTCCTCCTTTCTGTCCAATACCACATGAAAGTGGTTGGATTTGGCATCTCATTTGTCCAACTTGCATACTCATTTTTAAACACTTTGTTATGAGAGTAGCATATGTGTGTGGCCCTTTAATGTCTGGCAGCAGGTGAGTGACGTCAGTGAGTGTGCGGGTGGGCAAGCAAGTGAGAAAGCGGTCGCTGAGGGCGGGGGAGAAATACATTGGCATCAAACTCCGTAGCTTGCTAGCTTGTGCACGCTAGCTTTCTGAGACTCTTATTTTGTTAGCACAGGCAGGATGAAACAGGTCTTTTATGGTGAAGACAGGAACTGTGCAGTCGGTCTTTACAGTTTTGACAGTAGGTACGGAGTCTCTAGAAATAAAATGTGTTTCTCTGCGTCCGCCCTGTTAGTGATTTTTTTCTTAAATATGAGCTCGCAGCAGCCAGCGTCATCTCACAAGATCCTCGGGTGCCGAGAATGTCAAACAACTGACGAAAGTGAAGTCTTGGTATGATTGATGATTGCTCATTTTTATGTCTATTTTTTAATGCCTGGCTTGAGATCGACTGACACACCCTCCGAGATCGACCAGTCGATCGCGATCGACGCAATGCCCACCCCTGCTGTATACAATCGTTTTGAAAGTACTATGTGTAATATGTATACCGCATTTTTCCGACTATAAGGCGCACTTAAAATCATTTTATCGTCTCAAAACTCGACAGCGCGCCTTATAACCCGGTGCGCCTAATGTACGGAATCATTTTGGTTGTACGGAATCATTTTGGTTGTGCTTACCGACCCCGAAGCTATTTTATTTGGTACATGGTGAAATGATAACTGTGACCAGTAGATGGCAGTCACACATAAGAGATACATGCAGACTGTAATATGATGGCAGTCACACATAAGAGATACGTGCAGACTGCACTATGATGGCAATATGACTCAAGTAAACAACACCAAAATCGTATATGTTCCAATGAAAATATTGAACATTACACAGCGCTCAAAACTCTATCAAAATGTTTTAGTATGACTTTGGTAAGCTATGAAGCGGCACCGCTTGACGGATTGCACTGAGCTTCAACATACCAGTATTATTATGGTGTGTTTTAAAGGGTAAGATATATTATCTGGCCTTTTGTTTCACAATTTTATGCACAAGCAACTTTCTTACCTTCTGGTACCTGCTGATCTGTATTTGGGATCTGCATAAGTCTTGTAATTTGCGCGTGTCCACCATTGTAGTTCGTACCAATGCCGTGGTCGATAAGCTTTTTTCTCTTTCTCTATCTTCTTGTTATGGGACATTCATCCTCCGCTGATGCCATTTCTAATATAAAGTAGTGTAAAGTTGTTACTTATAACAATCACTAAACTCGCCATGAAAGTGCTAAAACATACTGGTGTAGTAAGTTTACATAATTCACCAAAGGAACTTTAGTTATTAGAGAGTACCGGTTGGACAGTTTTTTCGGGACACATTTACGATGTTGTTGCACAAGTGAGCCACGGATGAGGAAATGCTGCTCCGCAATTGATTTAAGTAAAATCCAAAGGCCATTAAAAGAGTTAGCTCCATCTCTTGACACTTCTTCCCTTCCGGTCCTTGCACACTCCACCGCTACAACAAAGATGACGGGGAGAAGACACTGCCGAAGGTGAGCCACGTAAATAAGACCGCCCACAAAACAGCGCATTCTGAAGCGACTGTCAGAAATCAACTTGAACATTGTCTGTAAAACATAATCTGTGCAACATTTTGTCCAAAGAATCACCATTACATGTTATGTAGACCACAAGATAGTGTTTTCAATATAATCTGATGCGCCTTTTGTATGAAAATAGACCTGACTAGACCCAGTCATTCGCAGTGCGCCTTATAATCCGGTGCGCCCTATGGTCCGGAAATTACAGTAATTTAAAAAAATTGCGAATTTAGCAACGTTGAATAATAAGGGTGTCCAGAGCCCATATTAATATTGGAATATTGCTCCAATCCGGAAAAGGGTGGAATGCCATCACCGGGTTGGGGAGGAGCCCCTGCCCCAAGTGGAGGAGTTCAAGTACCTAGGAGTCTTGTTCACGAGTGAGGGAAGAGTGGATCGTGAGGTCGACAGGCGGACCGGTGCGGCGTCTTCAGTAATGCGGACGTTGTACCGATCCGTTGTGGTGAAGAAGGAGCTGAGCCGGAAGGCAAAGCTCTCAATTTACCGGTCGATCTACGTTCCCATCCTCACCTATGGTCATGAGCTTTGGGTCATGACCGAAAGGATAAGATCACGGGTACAAGCGGCCGAAATGAGTTTCTTCCGCCGTGTGGCGGGTCTCTCCCTTAGAGATAGGGTGAGAAGTTCTGCCATCCGGGAGGAACTCAAAGTAAAGCCGCTGCTCCTCCACATCGAGAGGAGCCAGATGAGGTGGTTCGGGCATCTGGTCAGGATGCCACCCGAACGCCTCCCTAGGGAGGTGTTTAGGGCACGTCCAACCGGTAGGAGGCCACGGGGAAGACCCAGGACACGTTGGGAAGACTATGTCTCCCGGCTGGCCTGGGAACGCCTCGGGATCCCCCGGGAAGAGCTTGACGAAGTGGCTGGGGAAAGGGAAGTCTGGGTTTCCCTGCTTAGGCTGCTGCCCCCGCGACCCGACCTCGGATAAGCGGAAGAAGATGGATGGATGGATGGGTCCAATCTCACCCATAAAAAATAACTATCGGATGATATCGGTTTGCATCTCAAATGTCTGATACAAGCATTCATGAGGCGCGTTCATTGTGCAAACCTGGACAGCCAGTTAACATCTAAGGGTCTGCCAATAAGCACACAAGGTTGGTATTTTCTTGTATTTTAGTTAAGTCATTTACAAAAGGTAAACATGGTAGGCTATAGGCTATGACGAGCTAACAGCTACACAAAAACTAAGCACACAAGACAGACATATGTAATAAATGCTCTCAATTGAATAATATTGCAGTCTGTAACAGCACATTTTTAAATGTAAAAATAAAATAATTTTAAAGGTCTATCTGTGTTGGCCCTGTGATGAGGTGGCGACTTCTCCAGGGTGTAATCGCCTTCCCCTCGAGTGCAGCCGGGATAGGCTCCCCGAGAGGGACAAGCCGTGGAAAATGGATGGATAGATAGTTGCATGTTACATTATTTACACATAAAAACTTTCCAAGGCAAAAGCGTATTACAAAGTATCCAGTAACAAACATGTCCACATCATTCAATTTATTGCGTCATGAGCTTAACTTTATGAATTATAGGTGATCACTAGAACAATTACCACTCTACTTTAAAAGCATAACTCTACAGTAAGGTTTGTTTTTATACACATTATTCTCTGTTTGACTAATTTAACTTGATCAAACCTTTTCTACCATTTATACAAAATATTAAAAGTATGTACTATGATTCCTGTTGCTATCATCCATCCATCCATTTTCTACCGCTTGTCCCTTTTGGGGTCGCGGGTGGTGCTGGAGCCTATCTCAGCTGCATTTGGGCGGAAGGCTGGGTACACTCTAGACAAGTCGCCACCTCATCGCAGGGCCAACACAGATAGACAGACAGCATTCAAACTCGCATTCACACACTAGGGCCAATATAGTGTTGCCAATCAACCTATCCCCAGGTGCATGTCTTTGGAGGTGGGAGGAAGCCGGAGTACCCGGAGGGAACCCACGCAGTCACGGGGAGAACACGCAAACTCCACACAGGAAGATCCCGAGCCCGGGATTGAACCCAGGACTACTCAGGACCTTTGTATTGTGAGGCTCATGCACTAACCCCTGTTCCACCCTTCTGCCATATTGGTTTTAAAATCGGTGTCAGCCAACACTTAACTTCAATATTGGGTTGATATCAGAAATGAAAAAGTCATATCGGGAACCCCAGTGGTGCAGACCTGATGCACAGAGGAGTGGTCCCCCCCAGGTCCCGACTTGGACTAGCTTTCGCCTCCTCCGTGGTCACCTGATAACCTATCCACGCAGGAGAGGGGGGCAGAGCAGTAAAGAAAGACAGCAGATTAACTGGTCTTAAAAATGATGGTCTATTTAAAGCAGGGGTGGGCATTACGTCGATCGCGATCGACTGGTCGATCTCGGAGAGTGTGTGTGAGTCGATCTCAAGCCAGGCATTAAAAAATAGACATAAAAATGAGCAATCATCAATCATACCAAGACTTCACTTTCGTCAGTTGTTTGACATTCTCGGCACCCGAGGATCTTGTGAGATGACGCTGGCTGCTGCGAGCTCATATTTAAGAAAAAAATCACTAACAGGGCGGACGCAGAGAAACACATTTTTTTTCTAGAGACTCTGTACCTACTGTCAAAACTGTAAAGACCGACTGCACAGTTCCTGTCTTCGCCATAAAAGACCTGTTTCATCCTGCCTGTGCTAACAAAGTAAGAGTCTCAGAAAGCTAGCGTGCACAAGCTAGCAAGCTACGGAGTTTGATGCCAATGTATTTCTCCCCCGCCCTCAGCGACCGCTTTCTCACTTGCTTGCCCACCCGCACACTCACTGACGTCACTCACCTGCTGCCAGACATTAAAGGGCCACACACATATGCTACTCTCATAACAAAGTGTTTAAAAACGAGTATGCAAGTTGGACAAATGAGATGCCAAATCCAACCACTTTCATGTGGTATTGGACAGAAAGGAGGACTTTTTTTTTCCTCCATTTGAAAATGCGGACGTTATCAGCACCACTGTCTAATTCCAATCAATGCAAGTCATCAGAATCAGGTAATACACCAACTTATATTCTTGTCTTCATGAAAGAAGAAATCTATGTGTGTTAAACATGCTTGTATTATCATTAAACACCATTAACTTGTTAACAAAAATGTATCTTTCATAAATAAATAAATATAAATTATAAATAGGAATGAGGTAGATCTCCTCGACTTGGTCAATTGAAATGTAGCTCACCTGCAGAAAAAGTGTGAGCGCCCCTGATTTAAAGGCTATAGTATACAGATGGGTTTTAAGATGGGACTTATATGCTTCTACTAAGGTAGCATCTCTGAAAGGTTCAATACTATCAATACCATCTCAAAGGTTTAATACTATGCTTCCTCACTTGCAATGAAGGCTTGCAGATCTGATGGAGCAACACCAGGATGAACTGGCAACGATTGAGGCAATGGACTCAGGAGCTGTGTACACACTGGCCTTGAAGACTCATGTTGGCATGTCTATTCAGACATTTCGCTACTTTGCTGGCTGGTGTGACAAAATCCAGGTAGAGTTTTGTTTGTAAAGGTTTTTATTTCAGTTTGTTTTCATGTGACATCTCAAATGTTAAATGTCCCTTTTTATGTTTTACCTCTGACTTGATATTCAAACACTCTTCTTTGTGGAATTGGTAGTTTATTTAAATTGGTTGTTTTCTGGGTACAGCTGCATTGAAGCATAATCCAATAATATTTGGGGTGTGGCTTGGAGAAGTCCATTCCAGGAGCTTAATGTTAGCCTGCTTTATCAATTCCAACACCTGTTTGGATATATGTTTGGGACCCCTGTCCTGATAGGGGTATCCTATTGTAATTCAGACATAGCTTTTGATTTTAGATACATTTGAAAAAGGTGGGCATAACCCTCCTTCTTCAATTTGTATCCACTGTTTGCCATGCACAAGTACCACTGACAGTAAAACAGCCATAGAGCATGATGCTAACACAACTGTGCATTAGTGGTGTCCTGATACCAATAATATGGGACCGGTACCAAAATATTTCGGTACTTTTCAGTACTTTTCTAGAATAAAGGGGACATCAAAAATGTCATTATTGGCTATATTTGTACAAAAAATCTTACAGTACATTAAACATATGTTTCTTATTGCAAGTGTGTCCTTAATAAAACAGTGAATATACAAGACAACATGTCATTTAATAGTAAGTAAACAAACAAAGGCTCCCAATTTAGGTGCTGGCATATGCAGTAACATATTGTGTCTTTTATTTTGTCAAAATTATTAAGGACAAGTGGTACAAATTGAATGATTAATCTACTTGTTCATTTACTGTTAATATCTGCTTACTTTCTCTTTGAACATGTTCTATCTACACTTCTGTTAAAACCTAAAAATCACTTATTCTTCAATTGTTTGATAGTTTACATTAGTTTTGGATAATACCACAAATTTGGGTATCAATCCGATACCAAGTAGTTACAGGATCATACATTGGTCATATTCAAAGTCCACATGTGTCCAGGGACATATTTCCTGAGTTTATAAACATAATATATTTTTTTTCATAAGGAAGGAACATTTTGTGATGCTAAAATATATCAATGTAATCATAGTAGTATCGACTAGATAAGCAATTGTACTTGGTATCATTCCCACCTCCGGAGGAACTTTGAACATGTCACGAGGGAGGTGCTGGACATTGAGTCCGAGTGGACCATGTTCCGCACCTCTATTGTCGAGGCGGCTGATCGGAGCTGTGGCCGCAAGGTAGTTGGTGCTTGTCGTGGCGGTAATCCTAGAACCCGCTGGTGGACACCGGCGGTGAGGGATGCCGTCAAGCTGAAGAAGGAGTCCTATCGGGTTATTTTGGCTCATAGGACTCCAGAGGCAGTGGACAGGTACCGACAGGCAAAGCGGTGTGCAGCTTCAGCGGTCACAGAGGCAAAAACTCGGACATGGGAAGAGTTTGGGGAAGCCATGGAAAATGACTTCCGGATGGCTTCGAAAGGATTCTGGACCACCATCTGCCGCCTCAGGAAGGGAAAGCAGTGCACTGTCAACACCATGTATGGTGCGGATGGTGTTCTGCTGACCTCAACTGCGGATGTTGTGGATAGGTGGAAGGAATACTTTGAAGACCTCCTCAATCCCACCAACGCGTCTTCCTACGAGGAAGCAGTGCCTGGGGAATCTGTGGTGGACTCTCCTATTTCTGGGGCTGAGGTTGCTGAGGTAGTTAAAAAGCTCCTCGGTGGCAAGGCCCCAGGGTGGAGGAGATCCGCCCAGAGTTCCTTAAGGCTCTGGATGCTGTGTGGACATCGGGGGCGGTACCTGTGGATTGGCAGACCGGGGTGGTGGTCCCTCTCTTTAAGAAGGGGGACCGGAGGGTGTGTTCCAACTATCGTGGGATCACACTCCTCAGCCTTCCCGGTAAGGTTTATTCAGGTGTACTGGAGAGGAGGCTACGCCGGATAGTCGAACCTCGGATTTAGGAGGAACAGTGTGGTTTTCGTCCTGGTCGTGGAACTGTGGACCAGCTCTATACTCTCGGCAGGGTTCTTGAGGGTGCATGGGAGTTTGCCCAACCAGTCTACAAGTGCTTTGTGGACATGGAGAAGGCATTCGACCGTGTCCCTCGGGAAGTCCTGTGGGGAGTGCTCAGAGAGTATGGGGTATCGGACTGTCTTATTATGGCAGTCCGATCCCTGTACGATCAGTGTCAGAGCTTGGTCCGCATTGCCGGCAGTAAGTCGGACACGTTTCCAGTGAGGGTTGGACTCCGCCAAGGTTGCCCTTTGTCACCGATTCTGTTCATAACTTTTATGGACAGAATTTCTAGGTGCAGTCAAGGCATTGAGGGGTTCCGGTTTGGTGGCCGCGGGATTAGGTCTCTGCTTTTTGCAGACGATGTGGTCCCGTTGGCTTCATCTGGCCGAGATCTTCAGCTCTCACTGGATCGGTTCGCAGCCGAGTGTGAAGCGGCCGGAATGAGAATCAGCACCTCCAAATCCGAGTCCATGGTTCTCTCCCGGAAAAGGGTGGAGTGCCATCTCCGGGTTGGGGAGGAGACTCTGCCCCAAGTGGAGGAGTTCAAGTACCTAGGAGTCTTGTTCACAAGTGGGGGAAGAGTGGATCGTGAGATCGACAGGCGGATCGGTGCGGCGTCTTCAGTAATGCGGACGTTGTACCGATCTGTTGTGGTGAAAAAGGAGCAGAGCCGGAAGGCAAAGCTCTCAATGTACCGGTCGATCTACGTTCCCATCCTCACCTATGGTCATGAGCTTTGGGTCATGACCGAAAGGATAAGATCACGGGTACCAGCGGCGGAAATGAGTTTCCTCCGCCGTGTGGCGGGGCTCTCCCTTAGAGATAGGGTGAGAAGCTCTGCCATCCGGGAGGAACTCAACGTAAAGCCGCTGCTCCTCCACATGGAGAGGAGCCAGATGAGGTGGTTCGGGCATCTGGTCAGGATGCCACCCGAACGCCTCCCGAGGGAGGTTTTTAGGGCATGTCCAACTGGTAGGAGGCCACGGGGAAGACCCAGGACACCGACCTCGGATAAGCGGAAGAAGATGGATGTATGGATGGATGGATGGATCGTTACAGTGGATGTTAGGTGTAGCGCCACCAATGGCGTTTGTTTATATTGTAGCATCCCAGAAGAGTTGGTGCTGCAGGGAATTTGTTCTGTAGTGTTTATGTTGTGTTGCGGGGCACATGTTATCCCAACATGTGTTTGTCATTGTTGTTTAGTTTCATTTTATGGCACATGTTTATGATAGTGTTGGCGTTGTTCCCACGGTCATCCTTAGTGTGATATGTATGGCAGTTGATTAATTATGCTCTTCATTCACATGTGATCAGTGTGTTAAAGTTTAGTTGGTCACCCTAATGGTTAATGATCGAACATAATGAAATCTTGTGTTGACTTTGTCAACTATAGACAAGTTTTTACTCATCCATCATCATGGCTCTGATGGATATTTGAAATAACTGTACTTGATTTGTTTCCATGGAGACAAGAATGAGTGATATTGATGTAGTTACAACACTGCTGACTGCAGGACAGACATTAGCCGCCGGCTCACTAGCCATGTCTTAAAGCACCTCTTCCTGAGGGAGTTCTGCATAACACGACGGGTGGGGTACCGGTACTTTTTAGAGGCGGTATAATATCGAATATGATTCATCAGTATCGCGGTACTACACTATACCTTTAAGCTTCCTTCCATAGTCATGTGTCAAGTATTAGGGATAACATTAAAAAACTGACTGTTGATATAGTCTCGTTTCCTCATACATGAACCTGAATATGATTAGCAGCAATGTACCGTAAAATAATACAGGTGTTTAATATCAGAGTGGCCGTGCCAGCAACTTGAAGGTTGCAGGTTTGATTCCCGCTTCCGCCATCCTAGTCACTGCTGTTGTGTCCTTGGGCAAGACACTTTACCCACCTGCTCCCAGTGCCACCCACACTGGTTTAAATGTAAAAATTAGATATTGGGTTTCACTATGTAAAGCGCTTTGAGTCACTAGAGAAAAAGCGCTATATAAATATAATTCACTTCACTTCACTTCACTAAAGTAAAACACAAAAGTGCTGCCTGCCTTGCAGCCGGAAACACACTTGTTCTGAAACCAGCGCAGGATTTACTGCCATTATGTCTCGTGTTTCTTCCAAGGCCTCTTCATGTATGTTTTTGTGTCAATTTATTTCAGTCAGGCACACGATACATCTCATATATTTGCAGGGCAAGACAATCCCCATTAACCAAGCCAGACCAAACCACAATCTCACCTTTACTAAAAAAGAACCTATAGGGTAAGATTTATGGAGTATTAGAAATATTTTACTATTTTACATTACATTGAATGTTGATATTTGTATTTTGTATTGTTATTCAGTGATTGTATGTTTCTGTGCCAGCGTGTGTGCAATCATCATCCCTTGGAACTACCCCCTCATGATGTTAGCTTGGAAAAGTGCTGCCTGCCTTGCAGCTGGAAACACACTTGTTCTGAAACCAGCGCAGGTAACTAGACATAAAGGTTTTACTGCCATTATATCCTGTGTTATTTTTATTGCCTCAAGTATATTTGACTTCAATATATTTAAGTCAGGCATACGATGTCTCTCATATGTCCAGGTAACTCCACTAACAGCATTAAAATTCGCTGAGTTGTCAGTTAAAGCTGGTATTCCAAAAGGAGTCATCAACATTGCACCAGGCTCAGGTACACCAAAAGCATTATTGCTGCAACATCTTATTAGGAACCGCTTTTTAAACCTTAGTAAATGAAACATGCTTTCCTCTCCAGGAGGAATGGTGGGGCAGCGCATGGCTGATCACCCAGATGTGCGCAAGCTGGGCTTCACTGGTTCAACTCCCATTGGCAAACAAATCATGAAAAGGTATGAATTGTTTAAGTATTTGCCCATTACATGATTTTACTGCCAAATGATCTTCATCTTTTTTACATTCCCTTAAAGCTGTGCACTCAGTAACTTAAAGAAAGTCTCTCTGGAACTGGGAGGGAAGTCACCTCTCATCATCTTTAGTGACTGTGACATGGACAAGGCTGTTCGCATGGTAAGAGACGCCCCTTTTTGGTCATTAAACGGGTAAAAAAATGAATAATAATCGGAATGAGAGCTGCACGGTTCTGCCAATAATGTGATTCACCAATCCTTTGCTTCAATTAGATGGACAAAACAGACAGAATAGTATAGAGTAGGGCTGAGCGATGTGAACGAAAAACTGTATCTCGATATATGTTTACTTAAACTCGATATTCGATGTATATCTTGATATATTTTCCCGTGAAAATATTTATATACAGATATTCATTTTTGAGTGAGATTCACTGAAATTTAAGTGAATTGACAACTCTACTATAAACAGTCAGTGGCACTTTTATTAACCCAGTTAGTCAAGATGGGTATTAACAGCACAGAAAAGAGACTGTTTAAGTAGCAAATAATCATATAACATAAATGACATAGAAAAACAAACAATGTATAAATAAAATAGAAAAAATATTATTTCTACATAAAATAAATAACATAGCTGTGCAAATATTTCAAAATGGTGGTGAAGAAGGAGCTGAGCCGGAAGGCAAAGCTCTCAATTTACCGGTCGATATACGTTCCCATCCTCACCTATGGTCATGAGCTTTGGGTCATGACCGAAAGGATAAGATCACGGGTACAAGCGGCCAAAATTAGTTTCCTCCGCCGGGTTGAGGGGCTCTCCCTCAGAGATAGGGTGAGAAGCTCTGCCATCCAGGAGGAACTCAAAGTAAAGCTCCTCCACATTGAGAGGAGCCAGATGAGGTGGTTCGGGCATCTGGTCAGGATGCCACCCGAACGCCCGGCGGGAGGTGTTTAGGAGGCCACGGGGAAGATCCGGGACACTTTGGGAAGACTACGTCTCCCGGCTGGCCTGGGAACCCCTCGCGATCGTGGAAGAAGATGGATGGATAGATGGATGGATTGATAGTCTATTCAGGGACGCAACCCTCCATCCTTCTTCTTAACAAAAAAAAAAACCCAGCCGTCACGGGAGCAGAAGACGGACGAATGTGTCCGGCGGTGAATGAAGAGGAGATGTATATTCTTCCATAGTATGCTGTTCGGGACGTGAAATATTGTCCAGCCGTGAAGAAGGTAGCGTCGACCCTGGAAGGAGGTCAATGGCACAGTCATATGGGCGGTGGGGGGTTAACGACGTAGCCTGGTCTTTACAAAAGACATCACTAAGGGAATGATATTCTTCAGGAATCAGTGGCAGATTAGGGGGTTGAAGACTAGGACCAGTGACGGGCTTAATAGGAGACGAAGCGGAGCGCAAACAGTGACTATGACAAAACATACTCCAATTAGTAATCTTTAGTGTGGTCCAATCTATGCTGGGACTGTGACGTTGCAACCAAGGAAGACCAAGAACTACGGGTCCTGAACGAGAAGGCATTATAAAAAAAAACTAACCTTCTCACGGTGGTTTCCCGAAATAAGGAGGGATGTGGCGTGTGTTTGATGCGTAATATTAGCAAGGTGACGCCCGTCAAGTGAGCTAACAGTCTTAATGCGTTCCACTTCCACAGTAGGAATCTTTAACGACTCAACAAGCCCATTGTCAATAATGTTCTCATCTGCCCCTGAGTCAATAAGTGCCTTAATAGGGCACGATTCCCCGCCCCCCATGACAGAGTACCTTCCATTTGAAGTCTTCCCATCAGCGGAGAAGATGCAGATGTTGCTGCCGGGGCAGTCGGCGAATGTGGTAAACTTGGTCGAGGAATATCTCCGGTGGAAGCAGGACGGCCCCTAGTAGGGCGCGCAGGACAGCGAACGACGACGTGGTCCGCAGCTCCACAGTACAGGCATAGCCGCAACCTCAGCCGTCGAATCCACTCTGCCGATGACAGACGGCTGCCACCCAGCTGCATGGGTATCGCGCCCTCTAGCCCCTCCTACAGGGCACTGCAGTCAGAAGGCGGAAGAGACCCTTCCTGAGGCTTGGACAGTGATTGTGGAAACCTGGTAGGTGACTGCCATCTGGTGGATGGAGGATCCCTTCCCTTTTGGGCTTGTCGCTCTCGTAGGTGGTTGTCCAATCGGATGTAAAGCGAGATGAGCTCCTCAAGGGTCTGTGTTTCGTCACCGGCAGCCAGCTCGTCTTGGATGCGGGGGCTAAGGCTAGCCAGGAATATTCCCCGCAATGCCCTTTCCCCACAGCCACTCTCCACTGCCAGGATCCGGAAGGAGATTGAATGGTCGGCTACGGAGGAGGACCCCTGGCGAGTAGCGAGGAGGCGGCTGCCTGCCTCTCCTTCCCTCACACGGTGGTCAAAAATGCTGCGCAGCTCAGCAGAAAACAGGGGTGGACTGGAACGAAGTTCCGGTTTGCTCTCACATATCTCCATAGCCCAGCGTGCTGCTCTTCCAGCCAGTAGACTGAGTATATATGCCACACAGGCGGGGTCCGATGAGTACGAGTGAGGCTACTGTGCAAATGCTAAAGAGCACTGGTATAAAAAAAGTCTGCATTTTCCAAAGTCCCCCACATACCTGGGTTGGTGTGGTATGCTGGGTTCTCGGGTACAAAAACCCGATGTCGAGGCGTCGGAGGAACCAGAGTTTCCAGCTGCAGGTTGAGCTACCTCCGAGCCTGGGAGGGTGTGAAGGACAAACATGCGGGTGTGCAGTTCTTGCACCAGTGTTGTCAGGTTAGCCAAACTCTGTTCATGATGGCTTATTTGCTGGCCATGAGCCCTGAGAGCCCGTCGAACAGGATCTTCGTCTGCGGGTTCCATAATGACTTGGTGATTCTGTCACGGCTTGGTATAACACATTTTAAGAGGAACCCAAAGATGCAAACAGACAAGAGGTGAGTCGAACAGCTCTTTACTTGGGTAGCGTACTCACAAAAAGGTGCTCCTCACAGGAGAGAACAAAAGGCGACGATGCAAAAAGGAGAACTCAAAATGGGCACCGTGGAAAAAACAAAAACTATTATATAAAACTAGAACAAACTTGGGTTGGAGTTGCAAGACGTGCAACTGCTGACGTAGACACCAAGCGGGATGGGACCAGGAGCGGCCACCATAACAGGCAGTACGAAACACAAAACATGGAAGTCGTCAGGATTGGAGAGCCAAGGAGTGGAATCACCAAGTGCCATCCAGCTGCCAAGGTGCTGCTTAAATATAATGCGGGTGTAAATGGGAAGCAGCTGTGCACGTCTCACAACACCGCCCACAATGGGGAAACAGGAACTCTCGGGGAAAGAGAAATGAAGTGAAGGTCAACAAGGTCAACTGCACCAACAGAGGAAAAATGAATACGAACCACAAGGTGGCAGCAGGTGGTGACACAACCAATCAATCATGGATGTTCTAATAGTGCAAGCATGTCTTGGAAAGAGGAAGGGGAGGGGTTTAGTATCTGGTGGAGGGAAGAAAGGGAGAACAAGGAACACAACAAATAAGCGGCCTTTGGTCTTTTTACTGTGAAATAAATTATATCCATATTACTATATTTTCTTAATTCATATGTTGTTTAAAAACTAGGGCTGGGCAACGATTAAAAAATGTAATCGAAGTTAATCACACTATTTCTCCGATTAAACGCGATTAACTGCATTGTATACATAAAGCCCAATAATGAATTCAAAAGTAGTGTGTAGTGCACCTTTATTGGAATATTCTCCCACATGAACAAAAGCACCAAAACATTTGTTGTGCAAACACAATTTAAATCAGTCCTTGTTAAACAGTAGCAGTTAAATAGCATATTTTATGAAAATCAACTCAAAAAATGTAAATACAAACATTTAAGCTTATTGCCACTGCCAGGGTATTTAAGTTATCCTGTTTGTTATGGAAAATAAATATAATCTACATACAAATCTCTGAGCCACAATCATAACATCTGAACAGGCAATTTCTGAGGTAACAGCAGAAACATTTTTTTTTATCAGGGATCTTATGTTTAAAAAAACTACATTATAGGTAGTGGGCTGTTTTAGGTAATTTTTGATCAAATTATCCGTAGTAGCAATATTAATAATGTTGTGTTTATTCTGCGTATTGCACTTAAAATAATTATGACCATATCTAGGAATTGATGTGATGGGAATTTTCCGATTGTTTGCTTGGTGCTTTGATAAACTGAACGCATCATATACATGGTACTATATTGTGATGTTATGAGCCAGGGAAAAAAAGAACTACCCTACCCAGCATGCAACAGGAGTGACTAGCATGCGCGGTAGCCCGGTATAGGTTGTGTCGCCATGACGGCATCTTGTATGTTGTGATATGCACGCTCTGAAAGTAAACGTTAAGAACTCAGCCAACACTCCTCGTCTGCATTATTCATAAATAGACAGACAACACATATACTCCGCTGCTTCACAGGCCGCTGGATGTAGCCGGCAAAGTATTCCCATGCTAGCTAGCTGGTCTAGCAAGCACGCGTCATTCAGTCCAAAACGGCCCGATCTATCCACATCCAGAATTGTCTGGCGGTCGTAAGTGATCCCGGAGTGACCACGCTGTAAGCCAGCCATGAAATTTGCAGAATTGTCCGGTATTTTTGCCAAATGTTCCATCTTTACCAAGAGCCCCTCGACGCCGAAGTACATCCGGGCGATGCCATCTTGTTAAGAAAAGGCGTTAACAAAATAAAAGCATGTAAACAACATATGCAAATGTGCGATAAAATAATTGTCGGCGTTAATAGATTGATGAGTTAACGCGTAATTAACGCATTCATTTGCCCACCCCTATTTAAAACATATCGATTCATCTTACAAACTCGATATGTCGCCCAGGCCTATGTTGCACGTGCGACAGTATGTGACAAGGTGCGATTGTTTTAACTCTCTGTGAGAAGGAGAGACAAGAAAGAGTGAAAAAAACCTGTAGTCTAATGCCCCCAGATAAAAGAAACTGTGTGAGAACGTCTACTCGAATACTCACAAAATGAGCTGGATGAAAGGGATTTATTTGTTTTAATGATGGTACAGGAACAAGGACTACCGTATTTTTCGGAGTATAAGTCGCTTCCGAAAATGCATAATAAAGAAGGAAAAAAACATATATTAGTCGCAATGGAGTATAAGTCGCATATTTTGGGAAATTGTATTTGATAAAACCCAACACCAAGAATCGACATTTGAAAGGCAATTTAAAATAAATAAAGAATAGTGAACAACAGGCTGAATAAGTGTACGTTATATGAGGCATAAATAAGCAACTGCTATGTTAACCTAACATATTATGGTAAGAGTCATTCAAATAACTATAACATATAGAACATGCTATACCTTTACCAAACAATCTGTCACTCCTAATCCATAAATCCCATGAAATCTTATACGTCTAGTCTCTTACGTGAATGAGATAAATAATATTATTTGATATTTTACGGTAATGTGTTAATAATTTCACACATAAGTCGCTCCTGAGTATAAGTCGCACCCCTGGCCAAACTGAAAAAAACTGCGACTTATAGTCCAAAAAATACGGTAATCTGTCAATGGGGTAATGAGTTGGATATTACATTGTTGTCCAATTTATAAGCAGTAGAAAGTAAGTGGAGAGTAGTAACAGATGCTACAGTGACCATTACCCGTTTTTATGTTCAGTTTTTTGTGTGCTGGTCACAAACCAGCAAAAAGAATGGGACACGTTTAAGGGGATTTTGACAAGGTTGGGGGGGCTGATTGTGAATAATAACACATTGACAACATAAATACTAGAAATCATTAATACCGTAAAATCTAGAATAGTTAGACAAAACATTTTGCAGCACAAACGTTTAGGCCAAATTTGGGTACATTTTGACAAACTGTGGGTGGGGGTTGGGGGTAGGGTTATTGATTGAGAAGTTTATTGACATCTTAAAGAATTGAATCCGTGTAATGCTTTAAAAAGGCAAATTGATGGCATAAAAATCGAAAAGGCTTGTTTCCATTGTGGTCCATTAAATATTCATCACATTTGATACATTGAATAATAAAAAATATATAACCTGTTACATGTATGTAAAAAAATTTATTAAAAATGGATAAATTATGTACATATACACAGTATACATGTCAGGTGATTTGAAAACTAATGTATACAAAAAATGTATATTTTACTGTAAAATCTACAGTTGTTTTTACAATTTATTGCCGTAAGTGGGGAAAAAAACGATTCCACTGTTTTTTGTTTTTTTTAACTGTAATATTTTGTTGACTGAACTACCAGTTCTTTACATTTTTACAGTGCACAATTTGATGGATGACTTGCTTAAAAATTATGAGACAGGCTGATATTTAAGTATTTATTTCCAAATGTATGAAATGTTTGGAATGTTTGATAATATAATATTTTTGCAATATTAAATACAGTTTAGAAGATATGAAATTGCATGCAGTACATATTATTTTTTTCTGTCAAAATGGAAAGTTAAATACATTTTGTAAGAAAAGATGCATAATAATTTCAGGCTTTTGCGCGCCACATAAAATGATGTGGTGGGTTTCGACACGAGTGATTTAGACCAGTGGTTCTCAAAAGGGGGTACCTGAAGGCATGCCAAGGGGTACGTGAGATTTTTTTTAAATATTCTAAAAATAGCAACATTTTAAAAATCCTTTATAAAAATATTTATTCAAAAATACTTCTACAAAATATGAATGTAAGTTCATAAACTGTGAAAAGAAATGCAACAATGCAATATTCATTTTTGTGGACATGTTCCATAAATATTGATGTTAAAGATTTCTGTTTTTGTGAAGAAATGTTCGGAATTAAGTTCATGAATCCAGATGGATTTTCAACAAGTTTTTAGTTATTTTTATATCTTTTTTTCCAAATAGTTCAAGAAAGACCACAACAAATGAGCAATATTTTGCACTGTTATACAACCTAATAAATCAGAAACTGATGACATAGTGCTGTATTTTACTTTTTTGTCTCTTTTTTTTTCAACCAAAAATGCTTTGCTCTGATTAGGAGGTACTTGAATTAAAAAAAAAAATTCACAGGGGGTACATCACTGAAAAAAGGTTGAGAACCACTGATTTAGACAGTAAATGTACTCTCAATTTGTTTTTGTTTTTGTCAAATTATGATAACAGAGATAAATGGCTTTTTATTACTGTTTTCATTAAATTTTTGTGAGAATTTGAAGCTATCATATCCCTCCTGATTGCTTTTGTTTTTCCCTGCTAGGGCATGAGCTCTGTGTATTTCAACAAAGGGGAAAACTGCATTGCTGCTGGGCGTCTTTTTGTGGAAGAGTCAATTCATGATGAATTCATCAGCCGTGTGGTGAGTTTGGTCAAGCTGCTTTTGCCACTGACAAGGAATTAAAAAAAAAAAATGAAATGTTTCCACAGAAGACGTATTGGAAGCATGAATGTTGTGGAGGTTGACTGTTGACTGCCACATATGTGACAAAAATCAGTGGGGGCTGCTGGTCTTTCTAGTTAGGGAAGCAGATTTTCAGCTACTCTTTAAACACGAGTACAGTCTAAAATAACAGATTAAAGAAATAAAGATGCTAGATTTTAAAAAGAAAAAGTCACCTAAAGTTTAGATTGTAAAATTAAACTTGAAACATGCTGTGGCAGTAGTTTATGTTTTAAGATCGCTGATTCGCTCATTTTGCTTCCAATCAAAATGGGATTCAGCCTCAGACAGATCATCATGCGAAAGTTCAGCATCCATTTCTCATTCACTCTGCATCCATGAGCGGGACTTAGCCGAGCATTTATCCAATGATTGTCTCGTTTGGCTGCAGTGGAACAACCCACTCTGCGGTCCCCCATTGAAGTCAATAAATGCTCAGCTTCAACACTGTTAAAAGCACTGTGACGCTACCACAATTTGCAAAAGTAATTAATTTTGAACTAAAGTTAAACGCATTTCAGCGTATATTAGTCAATAAACCCGTGACCCTGAGACGGACAAGCGGTAATAATGGACGGATAGATTAGTCAATGAACTGTAACACAAAAGTGCATTTTTGACCACTATTTTGGTTGTTTACATTTTAAGCTTAGAGCAATGAACGCTGCTAAAAACGTACCGGTAATCTAATCTGTTTTCTTGGTGCAAACCTAATGAATCTCTCACCAAAAAATCATCATATCAGATTTTTAATAATATTGCCAGGGATTATATATTGGATATTTGTGTTGAGTTTGACTGGACCATTGTAACATAAATATGTTTTCTTTCAAACTGTTACCTTGTAGTGCAGGCTTGAAGTCTTAATGTTTAGGGTTGTTGTCCTGTTGTAAGGAGGACTCAGTCAAGACTTTTGCAGACTCCAACGGGTTTTCTCCCAAGATTGCCTTGTGTTTGTTTCCATCCATTTTCCCATCAACTCTAACCATCTTCCCTACCTGCTGAAAAAAATGCACACACACAACAGGGAGAATGTTGATTTCAGTGATGAGTTTTCCTCCACACTTAGAGTTTTGCATTTAGAAAGTCCTTCCTACATTTCCATTTTTGTCTCATTTGACCCAGAATGCTATCTCCCACAGTTTGCTATGTCCCCCAAAAGAATGTCTGGCAAGACCCTAATGGATTATTGTGGTTCTCTGTAAAAATTTAAAAAGTGGTGTTCTCCTTGTCACTCTTCCATAGAATTCAGTTTGTGTCGTGTAATTATTATTCCTAGGCAGCTTAGATCGACCTGTGTTTCTTGGACTTCATTCTGTTTGCTAGCCAATATTATTTTAACAAACCTCTGGGGACATCACAGAACAGCTGTATGTATAATAATATTCAGTGGCGGGCAGTGCCTTTCCCACTAAGGCAGGGGTGCCCACACTTTTTCTGCAGGCGAGCTACTTTTCAATTGACCAACTCGAGGGGATCTACCTCATTTATATATATATCATTTATATTTATTTATTTATGAAAGAGACATTTTTGTAAACAAGTTAAATGTGTTTAATGATAATACAAGCATGTGTAACACATATAGATGTCTTTCTTTCACAAAGACAAGAGTATAAGTTGGTGTATTACCTGATTCTGATGACTTGCATTGATTGGAATCAGACAGTAATGATGATAACGCCCACATTTTCAAATGGAGGAGAAAAAAAATTGTCCTTTCTGTACAATACCACATGAAAGTGGTTGGTTTTTGGCATCTAATTCATCCAGCTTCCATACACTTTACAAGAAAAACATTGGCGGCAAATTCCGTAGCTTGCTTGATTGACATTCACGGCACCCGAGGGTCTTGTGAGATGACGCTGGCTGCTGCCAGTTCATTATTATGAAAAAATGACAGAGAGGAAGGCGAGAAACACTTTTTATTTCAACAGACTTTCGCGCCGTCCCTTCCGTCAAAACTCTAAAGGCCGACTGCACATTTCCTATCTTCACAATAAAAGCCCTGCTTCATGCTGCCTGCGCTAACAAAATAAGAGTCTCAGAAAGCTGGCGTGCACAAGTGATGTGCACGCCAGCTTTCTGAGGGATCGCTTGTGCACGCCAGTTTTCAGAGACTCTGTATTTAGTTAGCGCAGGCAGCATGAAGCAGGGCTTTTATTGTGAAGATAGGAAATGTGGAGTCGGCCTTTAGAGTTTTGACGGAAGGTACGGCGCGAGAGTCTGTTGAAATAAAAAGTGTTTCTCGCCTTCCTCTCTGTCATTTTTTCATAATAATGATCTTGCAGTAGCCAGCGTCATCTCACAAGACCCTCCGGTACCGTGAATGTCATTTAAGTGACGTCTTGGTGAAGATTGATGATCACTAATTTTTAGGTCTATTTTTTTTAAAAGCCTGTCTCGAGATCGACTGACACACCCCCCGCGGTCGACTGGTAGCTCGCGATCGACGTAATGGGCACCCCTGCACTAAGGCCTTCAGTGATGTCCGACTTCAAGGATTTCACTCAAAATACCATAATTTATGTCCCCACAAGACCATTGCTGGAGAAGTACTGTACAGAAACACATTCACACACTACAACAGTGTAGAAAACGGGTTATTTGCTGGCGCATTTAAAAATCAATAAACCCGCATTAGCAATGAAAACATATCTTATGTGGTATTTTCAAAATTAAAATTGCAAAAAAAATAGTAACGTGAAAAAAAAAAAAGGAAAATATTTGAATTCGTAGAACCCATTCGACGCCGTATAGCTCTCATAGTCGGTTGATCCGAATCGAAATGGCGGGCATTTCCCCATTTCATTGTCGACTTTGTCTCACAAGGTGTAGTTTCTCTTAGATATGCTTCTTGAAAATAGTCTTACAAATATATATATATCTGCCACCTAATCAACATGTTGCTCTCCTTCTTTGTGAGTCCCAGCATGTTTTCTGTGGCTTTCCACTTCCTGTTTTCGCAATTTGTGATTGGATACTCTCTTGGGTGACCCAAGTGAGTATCCAATCACAGCGTAAGGCCAGCTAAAAGGTCTTACTGACAACAACTTGTGATCTGATTGGTTATTGCAACTGTCTATCAACTCTGTGTCTGTTCACTTACAGTGCATAGACGCCTGAATTATTTTATTTTTAAGGCACCGGATAGATTTAGTACAGCATAGCAACATAAGCTAGCTGAATTCTGATTGGATACAAACTGTAACCTAAAAAACAACAGCACTGGAAGGAGCATAATATGCCATGAAGAGAACATGAATACTTTTAGATATTTAGGGAAAGTAAATGAAAAATTAATTTAATCTTTAATTATGATGATGATTTCTGGTTATGTTAGGCCAGCAGAGAAGGCCTTGCTGGCCCTGACGGCCCGCCACTGCTAAGATTATATCAATGTACACACAGGTAGACTATATTCATCCATCAATCATCACGCAACTTCCCAAAATAAAAAACAATTTAAAAAAGCTGCATTGTTTGTGTTTCTAAACTCTCAGGTAGCGGAAATAAAGAAGATGAAGATTGGAGACCCATTAGATCTATCTACAGATCATGGTCCTCAGAATCACAAAGCCCATTTGGACAAGCTGCTGGAGTACTGCGAGGTTGGAGTAAAAGAAGGGGCCACATTGGTGTACGGAGGCAAACAGGTTGACCGACCAGGTAAAACATAAAAAAATGCTGCATACCCTTAAACATCCAATTAGTCTGCTTCATCATTTGCTAAAAGAAAATATCTTTAATCTGACTTACATGATTCACTTTTCAAGGAAATTTAAAATGGTTCCTATTTTTTGTTATTCTAAAGATGAATTTGTCATGATTAAAAGTCATTGAAATTAATTAAAATCAATGTAATCAGTGCTCAGCCTCCAAAACAGCACCATTCTAAAAAGAAAAACTTTTAGATAAGAAATATTGTATGACAAACAATAGAAAAGAATGTTGTATAAATAACTATAGTAGTTTTTATTAGGTAGTACAAATATAATCATGTACTACATTTACTAGAGACCGGGGGCCAATCTTACCTTGGGACACATGTAATATTGATTTTAAATATAATGTACACATCATTGTATATGTAATACATCACACTTGCATCTGGAACATTCCAGCACACACTCGCAGCTAGTACCAACATCTAAAGGAGTGGGTTTTATTGTAAATGCACTGCAGGACTGCTTCTAAAATGCCCATAAAAAGTGGCACATGCCTGCTGCATGTTACAAAGCAGCAAATGCCTCAGGTAGGAAGGAGCATGATATATATGGATGTGCGGTAAATGAATGAGTAAATTGTACACACAGTCAAAGTGAATCACATGCAACACACACACTAATAATATACACAGTTTTATAGTTTGCACACACTGTTTAGCATGTGGTATTTAGATATTAGTTGATTTGGCCCTTAATAGCACTGTCTACAGTAGGTGTGTCAAACTCATTGTAGCTCAGGGGCCACGTGGAGGAAAATCTATTCCAAAGTGGGCATGATAATTTAAAAAAAAAGACAACTTCAGATTGTTATCTTTTTTAAAATATAACAGGCACAATCTGAAAATCTATAAATTGTGATGTTTTTTTTACACTTACATGTTGCGGTTAATAGTATTCTATCCTAATTTGTCGTGATTTTTACTTTCTGAATAAATGATGTAGTAATGTTCATCAAGTGGATTTGAGTCTGGCAGAGTTTTAAAATGTTCCCATTGGTGGTCATTTTTAATCTATCAGAAGATGGAACAAATAATAATATCAAAAATAAAATCACAGGATGTTGTTAATGTACTTTACCCATTTTCCTCAAGTGATGTACTAACATCATGTGGCATTCTGTACACGTGTAGCACAGATACAAAACACTTCTAAATTTGGACTTATTTCATTAATCACACATACAGTTGAAGGGGAATACATATTATTTCAGCATATTTATGTGTCCTCAGTCCTCTATGTTAACAGGACACATAGCTCCGTGCCCTCTGGAGTCATGCACTGCAAAAATTCGGTGTTCAAAAAAAAGAAAAAAAAATACAGAAATGAGGGGTATTTTATTTGAACTAAGCAAAATGATCTGCCAATAGAACAAGAAAATTCGGCTTGTCAAGACTTTCCAAAACAAGTAAAATTAAAGCTGCAAGCAGCGTTGGTCGGGTCTGCCTTTGGCTGCTGCCCCCGAGACCCACGGCCGGATAAGCGTTACAAGACGCCTTGGAGCCACTATTTTGAGAATCTAATGCATTGTGAAAGTAATGCAGTTGTTGTATTGAAGTGAAAATATCAAACTTCCTGTTGATTTTTGCTAAAGTATGTTAATTATTAAAATGTAGGTCTAAGTGAGACCTACATAGTGTTTTTTGTTTCATGTCTCTCTGACATTCCTACCAGAAGTTACAAGTAGTTTTGTCTGTGTTTTCTTCATAGGAGCAGTTTGTCCGTGTTGTATTCCTAGGGGGGCGGTAGAGCGAAATTTTGAGTTTTGAGGTTAGGTTTTTTCATCAGATCGCAATTTTTGCCAGACCTGATGTGTGTGTCATGTTTGGTGAGTTTAGAAGCATTTTAAGGGGGTCAAATAACAGCTCAAAGAGGTAAAAATGACATTTTTTAGGAGACTTTGCACAGGGGTTCTTTGAAGGCGCGTAAAATCAAAACCTGAGAACTTATCAAAACTGTGTTCTATACTTTTAATCAGAAGGGTTCAATCTCTCTCCTGTGCGAGTTTGAAGCCAAAACAACAAACGCACTCAGAGGAGATAATGTTTGAAGAAAGGTGACCGGTTTTTACAAAACTTTTGTTTTGAAGGGGGGATTGCAAACTTCCTGTTGATTTTTGTTGGAGGGTTGTCAATCTATGAAATGTAAGTGTAAGCGAGACCTACATAGAGGTTTTTGTATCATGTCTCTCCAACATTCTTACCGGAAGTTACAAGCAGTTTTGTCTGTGTTTTCTTCCTAGGAGCAGTTTTTTCAGTGTTTTATTCAAAAATAGCGCTAGAGCGCAATTTTGAGTTTTGGGGTTTGTTTTTTTCATTAGATCGCAATATTCGCCAGTCCTTGTGTGCGCCAAGTTTGGTGACTTTTGAAGCCTTTTAAAGGGGTCAAATTACTACGCAAAGAGGCAAAAATTGCATTTTTTGCGAACATTTTATTTTGAAGGGGTTTTTGCCAACTTCCTGTAGATTTTTGCTGAAAGAAGTGAGTGTATGAAAATTGGGTCTAAGTCAGACCTACATAGGAGTTTTTGTTTCATGTTGCCATGACATTCCTAACAGAAGTTACATGCAGTTTTGTCTGTAATTTTTTGCTAGGGGGCGCTAGAGCGCAATTTTCATTTTGGGGGATTGGTTGCTTAATATGTTGGGAAGGTTTGCTATACCGACGTGTGTGTCAAATTTGGTGAGTTTTGAAGCATGTTAAGGGGGTCAAATTACAGCGCGTAGGTGCGGAATAATAATAAAACAGCAGTTTCAATAGGGTCCTTGGCCCATGGCAAAGGACTCCTGTGAGTCCTTTGCCATGGGCCAAGGACCCTAATTAGCTAACCTCAGTGAACCCAAAATACCTTAAAATAAGTATATTCTCACTAATAACAAGTGTACTTTTCTTTTTAGAAAAAAAAGAGACCATTTTGCTCAACATGTTGAAAAATATTCTTAATTTAAGTAAATGCTAGTGCCATTATCTTGACATAATGATATGCGCTCGGCATCATGATTTTTTTTTCATGCTTGAAATAAGAAATTATTACTTCAAAAAGTAATTTTATACATGTGAGTGTTGATGACACAGCTTTGCAACAGTTGATATTCTAGTTTCAAGTATGTTTTACTCAATATAGGTCATCAAATATCAGCAACAAGCTGTAATATCTTACTAAGATAATGTAGGACCAAAACACTTAAAACAAGTAAAACACTCTAACATCAAATCTATTTAGTGAGAATAATTATCTTATTATACAGAAAATAAGCAAATATCCCCCTTATTTGAGATATCCAATCTTACTTAAATTTCAGTTTTTGCAGTGTGCACGCTCTTGTGGCAGAGGACTCGAATAATTGCTATTGTGGCATCCAGTGGGCACATTTCAAACAGCTGTTTCTTTCATTCAAAAATCTAATCTTGTTTTTATACTTAGCAAACTTTTTTCACGGGCCAGATAAAACCTGTTTGCGGGCCTGATCTGGCCTGCAGGCCATACGTTTGACACCCTTAGTTCTACACTTGGCACTTTTGGACGGCATGGATGGGTGGGCCACGCTTGCCCTGGCCTGAAAACGGTTTATTTTATCTGGGTTTTGTATTTTACATTGGAGCAGGTAAACATAAGACAATACTGTAACTAATCAAAACAAATGCACATTGAGTAAGACGATAACACAATTAACTGACATTTTGGTTCACAAATAAAAATTAGACAAAACTATTGACAGAAACAAAATCCAATTGTAGTTACTATCATTTTGTAATTGGATGGGACAAGTTTGGAATATATCCAATAATAGAAGGTAGTTACAAATGACAGCAAACCACATGCTTTTCATTTTGAGATGAGGAAGTTCGATTCATTCCCATTAAAACAAAAATGTGTGAATTTGACATGTTTCACATCGTAATATGTGCATACCTGGGAGAAATTGAAGAGGAAACATTTTATTTTTACTGCTATGATGCCATCAGCAAGCGATTCATGATGACATCCACACAACTGTAAGTTAAAGTTAATTCTACAGTACTTTGCATTTTTTTTTTTTGCCTCAAGGAATCGTTTATGGTCAGTGTATTTTTTGGGTATTTCAGTTTTCATAAAGAGATATTGAAAAACAAAAAACGACTGATTTATTGGAATTTCGTACGATAGCACTTAAAAATACGCTTGAAAACATTCCTACAGACAATCTCACATGGACGGTTGAGTATGTAAGAATTGTTTTAGTTATACTGTAACAGTTACAAACGTTGCTTGCCGTATTAATAAAGAATCCATACAAGTAGAAACGCTATGGACGGACAGAAGACCTGAATGGCTATTGAACTTGAACGCTCTAGTCCAGGGGTCACCAACCTTTTTGAAACCAAGCGCTACTTCTTGGGTACTGATTAATGTGAAGGGCTACCAGTTTGATACACACTTGAATAAATAGCCAGAAATAGCCAATTTGCTCAATTTACCTTTGATAAATAAATAATTATATATATATAGATATATATATATGTATGTATGTATATATATGTATATATATATATATATATATATATATATATATATATATATATATATATATATATATATATATATACATATATATATATATAGATTAGGCATTTCTGTCTGATGAAAAAAAAACATATTTGAACGGTTTAAAAGAGAAGAAAACAGGAAACAAAATGAATATTAAATTTTGAAACATAGTTTATCTTCAATTTCGACTCTTTAAAATTCAAAATTCAGCCAAAAAAAAAGAAGAAAAAAACAATCTAATTCGAATCTTATTTTAAAAATTTTAAAAAGAATTTATGGAACATCATTAGTAATTTTTCCTGATTAAGATCAATTTTTACAATTTTGATGACATGTTTTAAATAGGTTAAAATACAATCTGCATTTTGTTAGACTATCTAACAAATTGGACCAAGCTATATTTCTAACAAAGACAAATCATTATTTCTTCTAGATTTTCCAAGTGCTGCTATTTGAGCTATTTTTAGAACAGGCCAGCGGGCGACTCATCTGGTCCTTACGGGCTACCTGGTGCCTGCGGGCACCGCGTTGGTGACCCCTGCTCTAGTCTAAACAGAATGGCACTGCAGTACTATTGAGCGAACTTGGGCACCATAGCCCAAACAGTACAACAACAATTCAGTGTTTTGCTTGTTTTTTTTTTTTGTTTTTTTTTTTGTTTACTTTTTGCATCATGGCTTTCAGAGGAGAAAAATCCATATATCTTTGTGGAGAGACACCGCCGACGGGCCGACAACGGGCGGAAAGCTGCAGCGCGGGCCCACCTGGAGGCCGGGAGGCGGGGCATGCGGCGGCAAGAGGAGGCGTGACGCACGCGGAGCGACGCTGCAGCGGCAATCTAATGCAGGTGCGTATACTACACACCGGCTCACGATCTGTCTATCTGTTGGCAGAATATAAAAAGGGCGAGGGAGGAGCGACCAGGGGGAGAGCAGCACGGAGGAGGAAACATCGGCCAGCAGACCAGAAGCACGACAAACCCCCACCACGAGAGCAATGACACACCCCCGCAGCGGACGCAAGCCGCGGACGCCGAAAGGCGTGCAGCGGCAGCACGAAGGAGCGCACTGAAAAGTGACTCGACCAAAGGGCCAAAATTTGTTGAAATAATAAATCAATGCCAACGCTGCTATGATGCGTTTTGTGTCAGGTGTCCCCGCAACCCACACGAGGACGGCAGGAAGTCCGTTACAATCTCCCATTCAAGTACTAACCAGGCCAGACCCAGCTTAGCTTCCAAGATCAGACGAGATCGGGCGTACTCCGGTTTAGTATGGCCGCATGCCCCGCCTCCCGGCCTCCAGGTGGGCCCGTCGGCGGTGTCTCTCCACATACTGCCTAGGAATACCAGGTACTGTAACGGACTTCCTGCCATCCTCGTGTGGGTTGCGGGGACACCTGACACAAGACGCATCATAGCAGCGTTGGCATTGATTTATTATTTCAACAAATCTTGGCCCTTTGGTCGAGTCACTTTTCAGTGCGCTCCTTCGTGCTGCCGCTGCACGCCTTTCGGCGTCCGGGGCTTGCGTCCGCTGCGGGGGTGTGTCATTGCTCTCGTGGTGGGGGTTTGTCGTGCTTCTGGTCTGCTGGCCGATGTTTCCTCCTCCGTGCTGCTCTCCCCCTGGTCGCTCCTCCCTCGCCCTTTTTATATTCTGCCAGCAGATAGACAGATCGTGAGCCGGTGTGTAGTATACGCACCTGCATTAGATTGCCGCTGCAGCGTCGCTCCGCGTGCGTCACGCCTCCTCTTGCCGCCGCATGCCCCGCCTCCCGGCCTCCAGGTGGGCCCGCGCTGCTGCTTTCCGCCCGTTGTCGGCCCGTCGGCGGTGTCTCTATACAATCTTCCACACCGTTTTATAAGCCGCAGGAAAAAAGTAGCGGATTATAGTCCGCAATTAAAATATGCACATTTACCATAACCACTTCAATTGTTTACCAGCCTAGCAATGACACTGCACGCCACAATAAGAATGCCTGGGGGGATTTGCAATTAAAAGCAAGAAGGGGCGATGAATACTGGAATATGTGTGTTTTTAAAATGTTGTGAAACTTTAAACTGATATAATACGGAATAATAAATAAAGTTATACAACTTTTTTTTCTCCTAACAGGTTTCTTCATGGAGCCGACTGTGTTCACTGACGTGGAGGACCACATGTTCATGGCCAAAGAGGAGTCTTTCGGCCCTATCATGGTCGTCTCCAAATTTAAAGATGGGTAAATAGTCCAGATAACAAACCCCATGGATGCTAGAATGGTATTTGAATGAGTTGTGCTTCACAGGGATGTGGACGGTGTGCTGCAGAGAGCCAATGACACGGAGTATGGTCTGGCTTCAGGTGTGTTCACCCGAGACATTAACAAAGCCATGTATGTTAGTGAACACTTGGAGGCTGGAACCGTTTTCATTAACACCTACAACAAGACTGACGTGGCTTCACCTTTTGGAGGCTTCAAGCAGTCTGGCTTTGGCAAAGACCTCGGTAAGTTGTAGCAGACAAGTGGCCCAATCTACTCAGATCTAATTACCAAGCGCTAAACGGCGTGTGCAAACTATAAAATTGTGTGTATTGTTTGTCGGCATGATGCGTGTGATCTACTAAGACTGCATGTACAATTGATAAGAAGTGCACAGACTGCCCTGTTTACATGAGGATTTGGTGTGTACTATGCAGCTTTCACCATGGACACACTCATTTACTGAACATTTGTGTTATTCTCCTCCCTGTGGAATAACGTGTACCACGTTTTCTGAGCATTTTAGAAGCAGTCTACGGAACCCACTTTTTTAGCGTCCGCTGGAATGTTCCACACGCAAGAAAATGCATATTACAAAAATGTTTTTCATATCAATGAAAAAAACAAACCAAAATGCACCAATTTAAATTGTTTTAATCATCCTCTAAAGACATCCTGCCATCCCGGGTTCTGATGATTAGCATATATTCTGTATATACATAAAGGCAGACACGCAAAATATGTTGCACTCCTTATTCTGCTTATTTCTGCGCACAAGTTCAGTAGATCAGCTTTGCGTGTGCTATCAAGTTTGCACGTGTTTTGGTACATGCAAAACTGAGTTTCTTCTATCCAATCATGTGCACATGCTTGTGGGTTTAAAGGACTTTTGTGTTATTAAAGTATTTCTGATTATGACTCCGATTAATGTTAGAAATCACATTCTTTTTTTGTCATGTGAACGACTGCATAAAAAGATGGGATTTAACAAAAAATTCAAAATTTGGCGTCTTACCCTGTAGTGCAGGGGTGCCCACACTTTTTCTGCAGGCGAGCTACTTTTCAATTGACCAACTCGAGGGGATCTACCTCATTTAAATATATCATTTATATTTATTTATTTATGAAAGAGACATTTTTGTAAACAAGTTAAACAAGCATGTGTAGAATAGAATAGAATAGAGTTTTATTGTCATTATTGCAATGAACAGGTTCAAAGAACAACAAAATTGGAGCAGCTCCTCCTAAGGTGCATATACAATATGGTAGTATAAATTAAAATAAATAAATAAATAAATAAAAAATTAATTTAAAAAAAAAAGATAGAGATGACAGATGTATCTATGTATACATACATAAAACATTATTTCACATTGTAGTCCAAAAAAATAGAAAAACATTTAAACATTACACATGAGGACATGATGGACATATGGACACTCAGTGCCTGTTTAGATCATTATTATGAAAATAAGTAACACATATAGATGTCTTTCTTTCACAAAGACAAGAATATAAGTTGGTGTATTACCTGATTCTGATGACTTGCATTGATTGGAATCAGACAGTAATGATGATAACGCCCACATTTTCAAATGGAGGAGAAAAAAAATTGTCCTTTCTGTACAATACCACATGAAAGTGGTTGGTTTTTGGCATCTTATTCATCCAGCTTCCATACACTTTACAAGAAAAACATTGGCGGCAAATTCCGTAGCTTGCTTGATTGACATTCACGGCACCCGAGGGTCTTGTGAGATGACGCTGGCTGCTGCCAGTTCATTATTATAAAAAAATGACAGAGAGGAAGGCGAGAAACACTTTTTATTTCAACAGACTTTTGCGCCGTCCCTTCCGTTAAAACTCTAAAGGCCGACTGCACATTTCCTATCTTCACAATAAAAGCCCTGCTTCATGCTGCCTGCGGTAACAAAATAAGAGTCTCGGAAAGCTGGCGTGCACAAGTGATGTGCACGCCAGCTTTCTGAGGAATCGCTTGTGCACGCCAGTTTTCCGAGACTCTGTATTTAGTTAGCGCAGGCAGCATGAAGCAGGGCTTTTATTGTGAAGATAGGAAATGTGCAGTCGGCCTTCAGAGTTTTGACGGAAGGTACGGCGCGAGAGTCTGTTGAAATAAAAAGTGTTTCTCGCCTTCCTCTCGGTCATATTTTCATAATAATGATCTTGCAGCAGCCAGCGTCATCTCACAAGACCCTCCGGTACCGTGAATGTCAATCAAGTGACGTCTTGGTGAAGATTGATGATCACTAATTTTTAGGTCTATTTTTTTTTAAAAGCCTGGCTGGAGATCGACTGACACACCCCCCGCGGTCGACTGGTAGCTCACGATCGACGTAATGGGCACCCCTGCTGTAGTGTGACCGCAGCCTTAGTTTATCGTTCATTCAATAACTCCCATGCATGGTAATCAACTGTCAAATGATTTTGTGTTTTAGCCAGCCTCAACTTAAAACAGGCAGGGATGATTGTAGAAGACGCTTCACTGTCTACAAAACAGTCTTGATGCTTAGAGCGCCATCGTCAGACGCATTTTTATGATAAATTTCTAAAGTATAGGGGTTCTTTTGTTTTTGTCCCTGCAAATTCTCAAATTCTGTTTGTTTATATTAGGGGTGTGACAACACAACTATCAGCAGGAATAATTCACGGAGTGGAATTTTAGAAAAGGTTTTATCAAGTGAAATGACTCAGAGAACAAATATATCACCAGGAATCATTTGTACTTTTATTGTTTTGAGAGTGGAAATTTAGAAAAGGTTTTATCAAGTGGAATTACTCAAACAGAAAACAATGGTAGGTATGAAAAACACAAACATATTAACCGCCTGGAACGAGCTAATGCCGTCTTTAGTTGAGTTAAAGTTGGTCAGTATTTGCTTTTGGCGACACCTACTGGCCAAAATAATGAAGTTCAACTCACACCGCAGTAAATTTGATAATGCGGACACGTTTGTTACTGGATTCTTTCTTTTAATATGCAACTATAATAATTTGATACTTGCTCATATTGACATATCTGCTGCGATATTGTTTAAATCAGCGGTCCCCAACGACTTTCCATAACTTATAAACCACTGCCTTAAATTTCGCCTGTGCCACTAAACACACCAATAAGCTTGTTTAAAGACAAACAATAAAACTCCTCGTAGGAAGCCACCATTTGTTATTTTTGTTATAACTTTGTGACATGTTACAATGCACATTAATGAACATATATAATATAAATGTGACAGATTGTAGCCAGAGGTTGATTTCCATCGGCCAGTCCCCAGTAGGTTGATGGTATATAGTACCATCAACATCCATGGTCCGTGGCATATAGTACCATCAACATCCATGGTCCGTGGCATATAGTACCATCAACATCCATGGTCCGTGGCATATGGTACCATCAACATCCATGGTCCGTGGCATATAGGACCATCAACATCCATGGTCCGTGGCATATGGTACCATCAACATCCATGGTCCGTGGCATATGGTACCATCAACATCCATGGTCCGTGGCATATAGTACCATCAACATCCATGGTCCATGGCATATAGTACCATCAACATCCATGGTCCATGGCATATAGTACCATCAACATCCATGGTCCGTGGCATATGGTACCATCAACATCCATGGTCCGTGGCATATGGTACCATCAACATCCATGGTCCGTGGCATATGGTACCATCAACATCCATGGTCCGTGGCATATGGTACCATCAACATCCATGGTCCGTGGCATATGGTACCATCAACATCCATGGTCCGTGGCATATGGTACCATCAACATCCATGGTCCGTGGCATATGGTACCATCAACATCCATGGTCCGTGGCATATGGTACCATCAACATCCATGGTCCGTGGCATATGGTACCATCAACATCCATGGTCCATGGCATATGGTACCATCAACATCCATGGTCCATGGCATATGGTACCATCAACATCCATGGTCCATGGCATATGGTACCATCAACATCCATGGTCCATGGCATATGGTACCATCAACATCCATGGTCCATGGCATATGGTACCATCAACATCCATGGTCCATGTCATATGGTACCATCAACATCCATGGTCCATGGCATATGGTACCATCAACATCCATGGTCCATGGCATATGGTACCATCAACATCCATGGTCCATGGCATATGGTACCATCAACATCCATGGTCCATGGCATATGGTACCATCAACATCCATGGTCCATGGCATATGGTACCATCAACGTCCATGGCATATTGTACCATCAACGTCCATGGTCCATGGCATATTGTACCATCAACGTCCATGGTCCATGGCATATAGTACCATCAACGTCCATTGTCCATGGCATATAGTACCATCAACGTCCATGGTCCATGGCATATAGTACCATCAACGTCCATGGTCCGTGGCATATAGTACCATCAACGTCCATGGTCCATGGCATATAGTACCATCAACGTCCATGGTCCATGGCATATAGTACCATCAACGTCCATGGTCCATGGCATATAGTACCATCAACGTCGATGGTCCATGGCATATAGTACCATCAACGTCCATGGTCCATGGCATATAGTACCATCAACGTCCATGGTCCATGGCATATAGTACCATCAACGTCCATGGTCCATGGCATATAGTACCATCAACGTCCATGGTCCATGGCATATAGTACCATCAACCACTATGGTCCATGGCATATAGTACCATCAACATCCATGGTCCATGGCATATAGTACCATCAACATCCATGGTCCATGGCATATAGTACCATCAACATCCATGGTCCATGGCATATAGTACCATCAACATCCATGGTCCATGGCATATAGTACCATCAACATCCATGGTCCATGGCATATAGTACCATCAACATCCATGGTCCATGGCATATAGTACCATCAACATCCATGGTCCATGGCATATAGTACCATCAACATCCATGGTCCATGGCATATAGTACCATCAACGTCCATGGTCCATGGCATATAGTACCATCAACATCCATGGTCCATGGCATATAGTACCATCAACATCCATGGTCCATGGCATATAGTACCATCAACATCCATGGTCCATGGCATATAGTACCATCAACATCCATGGTCCATGGCATATAGTACCATCAACCTGCTGGGGATCTCATTACAAATAAACAAGCTCAGGGCTTCCACTAGGTCAGCGTTTTAGTGTGCTCTATTTTTCATGCATTTATTTTTGCTGTATTCATCTGCCACACTTGAAAAGCCGGTCCGTAGAAAAAATTCCTACATTAATCTGGTCCGTGGTGCAAAAAAGGTTGAGGACCTCTGGTTTAAATGAGGGCATTTATTACATAGCTTGTGTGCAATTGCAAGCTTAGCTGTTGTGTAGCTGCTAGTTCGTAGTCGCCCGTAGCCTACCAATGCTTACATTTTGTAAATGACTTGACTAAAATACAAGAAAAGACCAACCGCGTGTGTTTATTAGATGACATTTAGATGTTAACTGGCTGTCCAGGTTTGTATCAAAGTGTATATTACAGATTTTAGATAAAAATTATATAATCCAATATTGTTTTTTGCTGATATCGGCCCAATATCAGTATTGCATCAGAATACCTCGAGTTTAACTACAGTATGTTTGATGTCATTATTTAAATGTTATGTATTGCTGTATATTATAGTGCATGTGATGATGTACTAAATGTCTGCTTGTCATTGATAGGAGAGGATGCGCTCATGGAATACCTCAAGACCAAAGCAGTGACTGTGGAATATTGACTGTCTTTTTTAAAGGGAAGGTCCGGATCATTTTTGTGCCATCAAAGCAAAGCGAGTCCAATGAGCAATGTTTTTAATAATTGTTTTTAAAACAACACAAATCAACTGACACTTTCTCATACTTTTCTACTCATGAACATGCACCTGCAGTATTAGATGCACCACAGGGTGGCGGTGTTATTCACCAAATGAAGTACAGATGGGCGGGACTTAATGACAAGTAATGACCCATAAATCATTGACTGCTAGTCCAACAATTATGAAACTTTGAGGATACACATCTATGCCCCACCCCCTGAACTCTTTTCATGAGCCCCCAAAATTAAAACAGGATTGAGAACATGATAATATAATATTTATTTATGTATCCGTACAACCCACTGCTTGAACTTAACCTTCCTCTTGTGTTAGCTTTCTGTTACCATCTCTTATGTTAACGGGTCTGTTTTGACCCATGTTTTAAATCAGCTGTAAAATACACTAAAAACAATTATCTATCATCCAATTTGTTTCTCATCTCTTGGTTACCTTGTTAGGCTTCCTTATCCTTGAAAATATTGGTTTTAATATTTTTGGTGTGGGCCATTGGGCCTTATTTTGTCAGTATACCCCTCGATTTCAATTTTAAAAAATGGTAAAACGAACCTCAAGAGAATCATAAAAATAAAAAAAGGTTGTTGTGTTACCTAACTATTACTAAGGGGTATTAGAACACATCTCTTAAATAAATGTGTTTTGTTTATTTTTTCATTTTAAGAAATTTAACTATAGTAACATCTATGGTGTTACGGGTCAATTTCGACCCATATATATTTACTTCAAGAAAAAGGCTAAAAAGTATTTTTTTCAGCAACAGAAATCCAACATCAAACAAACAACCAATCAAGCAAATGAAACCAAGAGAAATAGGTTACTAGTTCCAAAACTAATAAAAAAAACAAAATCAGAGTGGCAAAAAGTGACACTTTTAGTGTCCGTCTTTTGATTGTTTTTGTACAGGATAACAAGGTAAAATGAGAATCCACTAAAGCTCACATGATTGGGAGAGGAGCTGGCCGTCAGTGTGTTCAGTTGTGGCTCTTATCATTGCTTTATCATCTTATTTTTATAACCGGGTCGAAACCGACCCTAACAACACCAAGGGCATAATTTTTACCAGAGCATTTTATAATTTAGTGAAAAAATTTTAAATGTTTTATTTTGTTGATAAAGAGGTTCCTGACAAAGTCAAAAAGCGTTGATGCAAAAAAATAAATGTATGTGGTGTTTTTATGCATTTAAAAACTAAAACGGGTCGGTGCCGACCCTAACACAAGACGAAGGCTAAAAACATTTCCAGGTTAAGTTTAATAAACATTTGTAATATTTCAAGTCTGTGATTCCCCAAGCAAAGTAAAAAGTCCAAACAATTCAAGAGGAAGTTCATTGTTGTACTGTATATTGAAATTCCTCACCCTACAATTTGAGAAGTAGCTAATCTATGGTATGGAAGGCCCAGACATCTCCAGCAACAACCTTTTGAGCCTCCAGTTTTGCATGCCTGAGCTCAGGTGGCCCACCAGAACTTCTCCTGTCAATAAGGGGGAGTCAGCAACTCTACAAAGAAGCTCATTTCGGCCGCTTCTAGCCAAGATTTTGCCTTTCAGGTCAATACTAAAGTTCCTCCACCGCAAAGGTTTGCAAGTTAGCCTTTTCTGGCTGAAAACCCATCCATCTTCTTCCGCTTATCCGAGGTCGGGTCGTGGGGGAAGCAGCCTAAGCAAGGAAGCCCAGACTTCCCTCTCCCCAGCCACTTCGTCTAGCTCTTCCCGGGGGATCCCGAGGCACATTGCTAAAAAGGTGACCTTTGTCATCACACCTTTATTGGGGGCTGTTTTAAAATAATAGATCATGGACTTTTACTTACACTTGCGAATGTCATTGAAATCCATGAAAAGGACAACACTTGAAACCTGAAAATGCCATTTACAACAGGCAGTGCTTGCCACGTGAATGTGTGTTGCCATGGTGTTGGGTCATGTGTATGTGTCTTTATGCATGTGCAACAATGACAGCATTGATTCCCTTACGGAGCCAAAACACTGCCAGTAAGATTTGGTATGCACTAAAAAATAAAAGTGGTTATTGTGTAGCGTGTAAGGACGGGCGTGAAAAGAGGAGTGTCCAAAGATTAAACTAATTGTTTTGATGACATTCAGACTTTGTTTTCAAATCAGCAATGGAGCAGTGTCTAAGCATCTGTGCAACAACACACTACACCAGAAATGTGTCCCCAGAAAACCCATCCAACCTGAACTCTAACAATCACTAAAGTTCCGTTGATAAATGATGTAAACCCACTAAACAAGCCACCCCATGCCTCCCAGTACCACAACGGGTACTGGAAGGCATGAGCGCTGACAGGGCAGAGAGGACCACGATTGGATAAGGTGCGTGGGCCTAGGCGTGGGGCATGGGACAATTCCAATGGCCTGGAAACTTCTACGTGGGTCGCCTTAATCATATCAATGAAAAACAGTTTCGGGTCTTCCCCCAACGTCAACGATCAGGTTCTTATCCTTGTGTTGTAGGACCTTAACCCTTATGTTATGTTGAGGGTCAATTTGACCCATTTCAGTTTTTGTGTTGATCAAAGTACTGGTTATCCTTTCTTTTTCTTGCTGAAATTTGGTGACTTTTCCTCATCTAGGGTCATGAACTGGTGTGTAAAATCTGGACACTTTGTTGTGTGGTGGAATGGCTTGCAGAGTTTGTATAGAAAGATGATGTTGCGGGTCATTTTGACCCAGACGCTTTAATGTGGGTAAATAGCCAAAATAAACAAGTCTCTTTGATGTACTTTTTACTTTGATGTACAATTGTTTGTATTTTGATTGCCTCTGAGACGCAGAGCCAGGTGTCCTTGTCACTGTTCTCATGTCATCTCTTTGACAAACTCACCAAAAATGAGTTCCAGAAAGATGACATCTGAGGAGACAAGGACAAGTGTGAGAAAGTTCCCTCTCTTCACACACCTGGCTCTGGGTCTCAGAGACAATCAAAATACAAACAATTGTACATCAAAGTAAAATGTACATCAAGGAGACATGTTTATTTTTGGATCTGGACAGCTATTTACCTCCATTAAAGCGCCTGGGTCAAAATGACTCGCAACATCATCTTTTTATACAAACTCTGCACAAACATTCCACTACACAACAAAGTGTCCAGATTTACACACTAGTTCATGACCCTAGATGAGGAAAAGTCACCAGATTTCAGCAAGAAAAAGAAAGGATAACCAGTACTTTGATCAACACAAAAACTGAAATGGGTCAAATTGACCCTTAACATAATACAATTGGAATAAAAAATGTATTGTATGTCACTTTTCTAAATGTTTATATAACCCATCCATCCATCCTTTTTCTACCGCGTATTCCCTTTCGGGGTCGTGGGGGGCGCTGGCGCCTATCTCAGCTACAATCGGGCGGAAGGCAGGGTACACCCTGGACAAGTCGCCACCTCATCGCAGGGCCAACACAGATAGACAACATTCACACTCACATTCACACACTAGGGGAAATTTAGTGTTGCCAATCAACCTATCCCCAGGTGCATGTCTTTGGAAGTGGGAGGAAGCCGGAGTACCCGGAGGGAACCCACGCATTCACGGGGAGAACATGCAAACTCCACACAGAAAGATCCCGAGCCTGGATTTGAACCCAGGACTACAGGAACTTCGTATTGTGAAATTGTTATTGGTTTAACCTGTTTTCCTGACTGTTTTGAGTGCATTTACACAGTGCGGGTCAAAACGACCCGCAACATAATAAATGTCATTTTTTCCAACATAATACAAGGGTTAAACGACCCTTCAAAGGGGTGGCGCAAAAATCCATGGTGGGCGTCATGACAAATTAAGATTAAATCCGCTGAGCACAGACTGGGTGGAACCCGAGAATCAGGGATGCCGTGCCCGGACTTGGGGATGAATTCGAAAGCTCTGGTGGCCTCAAACAGGGAAGGTCGCTGCCTGGCCAATGACCAAGGTGTATTGGCGTACAGAATTAAATCCCCTGGAACTCGCATCACCTGGCCATAGACAAGCCCGACAGACGTTGACTGCATGTCTTCTTTAGGTGTGTTCCTGAGGCTACCATAGGCCTGTTTGAGGCCTAGGGTAGTTTGTTCACCAAGTTGCCGTCAGTCAAACTGGCATGCAAGACAGCCTTCATGGAGTGGTGGAATTGCTCACACAAACGATTAGCCTGGGGGGTGATGCGGTGCAGCTTGACCTCCGGTGACCACGTTCCAGCTCTCTAAGGTAAACATGTGATGCCCACATGCTGATGAATGTCAGTGGAAGATGTTGAAGTGAGGGGAACGACTACCAGCCATTGGTTGTCCTGTCCACCATCATGAGGCGGTTGGTGAAACCATCTGAGGGGGGGGAAGTGGGCTCACCAAGTCAATGTTTACATGGTCGAACTTCCTCCTAGGGACAGCAAACTGCCAGTGGTGTGACGGTGCACTTTTGCGTGCTGACAGGCCACGCATGAGTCACTCGGGCCCGCACGCCCTCCTTCAGCCACCTCCAGACGAACTTCTGAGTCAACAGCCTTGCAGAAGACTCTCTGTGGGGATGGCTGCCAGCCAACAGGAACTTGGGGCCTAGGCTGACCATTTCAATCAATCAATCAAAGTTTATTTATATAGCCCCAAATCACAAATGTCTCAAAGGACTGCACAAATCATTACGACTACAACATCCTCGGAAGAACCCACAAAAGGGCAAGGAAAACTCACACCCAGTGGACAGGGAGAATTCACATCCAGTGGGACGCCAGTGACAATGCTGACTATGAGAAACCTTGGAGAGGACCTCAGATGTGGGCAAACCCCCCACCCCTCTAGGGGACCGAAAGCAATGGATGTCGAGCGGGTCTAACATGATACTGTGAAAGTTCAATCCATAGTGGCTCCAACATAGCCGCGAGAGTTCAGTTCAAGCGGATCCAAGACAGCAGCGAGAGTCCCGTCCACAGGAAACCATCTCAAGCGGAGGCGGATCAGCAGCGTAGCGATGTCCCCAACCGATACACAGGCGAGCGGTCCATCCTGGGTCCTGACGAGCGGTCCATCCTGGGTCTCGACTCTGGACAGCCAGTACTTCATCCATGGTCATCGGACCGGACCCCCTCCACAAGGGAGGGGGGGACATAGGAGAAAGAAAAACGGCAGATCAACTGGTCTAAAAAGGAGGTCTATTTAAAGGCTAGAGTATACAGATGAGTTTTAAGGTGAGACTTAAATGCTTCTACCGAGGTAGCATCTCGAACTGTTACCGGGAGGGCATTCCAGAGTACTGGAGCCCGAACGGAAAACGCTCTATAGCCCGCAGACTTTTTTTGGGCTCTAGGAATCACTAATAAGCCGGAGTCTTTTGAACGCAGATTTCTTGCCGGGACATCTGGTACAATACAATCGGCAAGATAGGCTGGAGCTAGACCGTGTAGTATTTTATACGTAAGTAGTAAAACCTTAAAGTCACATCTTAAGTGCACAGGAAGCCAGTGCAGGTATATATGTATGTATATATGTATATAAAGGTATATACAGTACAGGCGTAATATGATCAAACTTTCTTGTTCTTGTCAAAAGTCTAGCAGCCGCATTTTGTACCAACTGTAATCTTTTAATGCTAGACATGGGGAGACCCGAAAATAATACCTTACAGTAATCGAGACGGGACGTAACAAACGCATGGATAATGATCTCGGCGTCTTTAGTGGACAAAATGGAGTGAATTTTAGCGATATTACGGATATGAAAGAAGGCCGTTTTAGTAACGCTTTTAATGTGTGACTCAAAGGAGAGAGTTGGGTCGAAGATAATACCCAGATTTTTTACCGAGTCACCTTGTTTTATTATTTGGTTGTCAAATGTTAAAGTTGTATTATTAAATAGAGGTCGGTGTCTAGCAGGACCGATAATCAAGATTTAAGAGATCGCACCACAGCCTGACCCCTCAGTCACCCACCGCGACTTCCTCCACGCGCAATCTAGTGTCCAAAACTTTGAGCATCTGAATTACATAACCAGAGGCCTTTTTGCGCACCCATATGATAGTTACTGCCGTTGTGTCCTTGGGGCAAGACACTTTACCCACCTGCTCCCAGTGCCACCCACACTGGTTTAAATGTAACTTAGATATAGGGTGTCACTATGTAAAGCGCTTTGAGTCACTTGAGAAAAGCGCTATATAAATATAATTCACTTCACTTCACTTCACTACTCAAAACCCAGCTGCACCATGCTGAGAATCCTTCTGGAGAGGCGCTCTGTGACCACGTTGGACTTGGCCGCGATGTGTTGGATATTTGTGATGTACTCCGAGAAGAACAACAGCTGGCATTGTTGGCGGGCAGACCACAACTATAGGAATGTGAGGTGGTTGTGCTCCAAGAAAACCCTAAAAACTCAAGATCTTCCAGGATGATGGATTGCCACCCAGACGCTGAGCAGCTCTTTCTCAAAGGTGCTGTGTTTAGGCTGTCTAGGAATTAGCTGGAGGTTAAAAAAGGCAAGCAGCTGCTCAATGTGGTGCTGGACCCCGTGTCAGACCAGAGAACCCCTTTCAAATGTAGTTGGATATATTATGTGGAATATCATTTAGGATAGCTGAATGTATTCCCCCATTTCGTAATATTTGCAATTAATGCAAAAAAAGCATCACAACAGCACTATTTCAGCACATTGTTTATTCATTTATACAAGTCAAAATAATATTTTACAAGAAAATACTTTTAAGACACACAACAAGACATGAGTCAACATATTAAAGTCTAAAAATTAATGGTACATGGGTTATACTCTTATCGAACTTTTCTACCTTCAAGATCCTCACAGCTCTTTTAACACTATTTCCACATTCACACATACATGCAAGGCCCTAACCACGACCCATCAGGAGCAAGGGTGAAGTGTCTTGCCCAAGGACTCAGACAGACGTGAATACAATGACTGAAGCTGGGGATCGAACCAGGAACTCCCAGGTTGCTGGCACGGCCACTCTACCAACTGAGCCATGTCGAAAGAAAACATGTAAGACTTTTTTTCCACATGCTGAAAGAAGCTTTTGCTGGAAGTTGTCTCCACAGCCTGGATATGAGTCTCTTTTTCAGGGAACAAGAGGAGGAACCGCCGTAGTTCACTCGACATTACCATAGTCCAAGTCTCGTCCATCCATCCATCTTCTTCCGCTTATCCGAGGTCGGGTCGCGGGGGCAACAGCCTAAGCAGGGAAACCCAGACTTCCCTTTCCCCAGCCACTTTGTCTAGCTCTTCCCGGGGGATCCCGAGGCGTTCCCAGGCCAACCGGGAGACATAGTCTTCCCAACGTGTCATGGGTCTTCCCCGTGGCCTCCTACCGGTTGGACGTGCCCTAAACACCTCCCTAGGGAGGCGTTCGGGTGGCATCCTGACCAGATGCCCGAACCACCTCATCTGGCTCCTCTCCATGTGGAGGAGCAGCGGCTTTACTTTGAGTTCCTCCCGGATGGCAGAGCTTCTCACCCTATCTCTAAGGGAGAGGAGGAAACTCATTTCGGCCGCTTGCACCCGTGATCTTATCCTTTCGGTCATGACCCAAAGCTCATGACCATAGGTGAGGATGGGAACGTAGATCGACCGGTAAATTGAGAGCTTTGCCTTCCGGCTCAGCTCCTTCTTCACCACAACGGATCGGTACAACGTCCGCATTACTGAAGACGCCGCACCGATCCGCCTGTCGATCTCACGATCCACTCTTCCCTCACTCGTGAACAAGACTCCTAGGTACTTGAACTCCTCCAAGTCTCGTCTTTTAACACAAATTTAGGTATATGCCATGCCAACCAAGCTTTGCATGTCTGGCGTTAAATGTTTTAAATGAATAAATCCAACTATATGTATTAATAAAGATGCTCTAGCTCTCGGTATAGAAATCTAGCTGGTGCATCACAATAAGAAGGTCCTGGGTTCGATCCCCGGGCTCTGGGTCTTTTTAAGTGGTGTTTGCATGTTCTCCCTGTGACTTTGTGGGTTCCTGCCGGGTACTCCAGCTTCCTCCCACCTCCAAAGACATGTACACGCAAAAATATATCGATTGCAAATCAAACTGATCATGTAATAATTATGACGATATCATATTGACTAGACCCCCACCGCCACATACAGTACAGGCCAAAAGTTTGGACACACCTTCTTATTCAATCAATCAAAGTTTATGTATATAGCCCTAAATCAGTGTCTCAAAGGGCTGCACAAGCCACAACGACATCTAATAGCTATCCAATGTGTTTTCTTTATTTTTATGACTATTTACATTGTAGATTGTCACTGAAGGCATCAAAATTATGAATGAACACAGGTGAAAGAACTGAAAACATGTTTTATATTCCAGTTTCTTCAAAATAGCCACCCTTTGCTCTGATTATTGCTTTGCACACTCTTGGCTTTTTCTCAGTGAGCTTCAAGCACACCTGTGATGTGAAAACCATTTCAGGTGACTACCTCTTGAAGCTCATGGAGAGAATGCCAAGAGTGTGCAAAGCAATAATCAGAGCAAAGGGTGGCTATTTTGAAGAAATTAGAATACAAAACATGCATTCAGTTATTTCACCTTTTTTGTTAAATACTGTACATAACATGTGTTCAGTCATAGTTGTGATGCCTTCAGTGACAATCTACAGTGTAAATAGTCATGAAAATAAAGACAAACTATTGAATGAGAAGGTATGTCCAAACCTTTGGCCTGTACTGTATATAGAGGCAATGTAGCGGAAACCCTGCACTCAATACTTGGTTGGGGCTTCTTTTGCCTGAATTTCTGAAGCAATGCGACGTGGTCATAGAACCGATCAGTCTGTGGCAATCCTCTGGTGTTATGAGAGCCCGAGTTGCCTGATAGTGGCCTTCAGGTCTTCTGCATCGTTGGGTCTGGTATACTGTATTTTCATCTTGACTCTACAACATAGATTGTCTAAGGCATGGGTGTCAAACTCTGGCCCGCGGGCCATATTTAATTTCATTTGGCCCTTGAGGTAATATCAAATTAACATTAGACCTGGCCCGCCGGTAACACCACATTCACCGCTAATACACATACTTGCCAACCGTCCCGATTTTCCCGGTAGACTCCTGAAGTTTAATGCCCTTCCCGAAAATCTCCCTGGGCAACCATTCTCCAGATTTCCACCCGGACAACAATATTGGGAGCGTGCCTTAAAGGCACTGCCTTTAGCATCCTCTACAACATGCCATCACGTCCTCTTTTCCTCCATATAAACAGCGTGTTGGCCAAATCACATAATATATGCGGTTTTCACACACACATACTTGGTCAACAGCCATACAGGTCACACTGAGGGTGGCCGTATAAACAACTGTATTATTGTTACAAATATGCGCCACACTGTGAACCCACACCAAACAAAAATGACAAAACACACCCCGACTTAAACAAGTTGAAAAACTTATTCGGGTGTTATCATTTAGTGGTCAATTGTACGGAAATATTGCAAAATATTATGCAAATGAGGCTAAACATCACCCATTTGGACAGCCAATTGATACTTTCCTTACTGAAGAGTTGGCAACACATCGACAGAACACCGGGTCTGGTTGGATTAAGCATTAAATGGAAACAGAGCCAGAGATTGTCGTCGAACCGTAAAATACTGTTACAAATAGCAATATTTTGAACCAAATACTTGGCTTTCCAAGTTAATACAACATTTCTAACAACAAATTCGCTAGTTAGCTATACTCCCTGGCTAAACTTTTTTGGAATTTGGAACACAACATCATAGTTTTCACAACTATCTGGTTGTTAGAGGTAGAGAGCGTTTTAAATTACAATTGTAATTCTTTTTTAAAGCCACAAAAACAGGTCGGGTATTGAGAAACATTAATGAATATAATGGGGACGGCGTGGCGCAGTGGAAGAGTGGCCGTGCGCAACCCGAGGGTCACTGGTTCAAATCCCACCTAGCACCAACCTCGTCACATCCGTTGTGTCTTGAGCAAGACACTTCACCCTTGCTCCTGATGGGTGCTGGTTGGCGCCTTGCATGGCAGCTCCCTCCATCAGTGTGTGAATGTGTGTGTGAATGGGTAAATGTGGAAGTAGTGTCAAAGCGCTTTGAGTACTTTGAAGGTAGAAAAGCGCTATACAAGTACAACCCATTTATCATTTATAAAATTTAGCTAATAGTATAATGAGGTTGCAAAGGTAAAATTCCTTTTGAAATTGTTTTTCATAAAGTGTAAATCCAAATAGCACATCGTTAAAGGCCTACTGAAATGAGATTTTCTTATTTAAACGGGGACAGCAGGTCCATTCTATGTGTCATCATGGCCGGCTCTACGGAGGGGCAAAAGGGGGCAGAGCCCCCTTAAATAAATGTCTTGCCCCCTCAAATCAAAATTTGAGAAAGCAAATTTTAATAAACTCACAAAATTACTACAAGTTGACAAAACTATCTGCACTAGCGGAAAAATCCGCCGAAAAAGGGACACACACGATATAGTAGTGTCGGCTTCCCTCTCATCCCTCCCTCCGCTGTGCGTGTATTCAACATTCCACAGGCTGCGCAGCTGACAGACACCCGCACACACCCCTCAGCCCTCAGTAAACATCCAATCACTGTTGCAGTATGAAAGTAAAAGAAAAGGAAAAGTTGTCTACATTTATCATATACTTGTTAGGATGGGTGTATTTGTGTAGTCTTATCTGTCATAAACACGTTTATCGTCGCGGACTTTCGGTGCTACGGAGTTCCTTTTTTTTTTTTTTTTTTACAACTTGACGAGAGCAGTGACAGCGGAGGCTCTGAGCAGCAGTGGTTTGGAAGGCAGAGGGCCTCCACTGTCCCTGTAACAAGCTACAAGTCATTTATGATGCTGTTAATGAGGGTAAAAATGAAACATAAGGTATATATCCTGCTTAGCAGTCCTCCTCTGCTGTCCTCTGTTCAGAGCGGAGTCCCTAGCAACGGCCCGTTTTACTTAGCAACGGTCTGGCAATCGACTGCTGGAATTCTTTTTCTGTTGTTTTTCTTGTAATTCTACATAGTCAACCTTTAATGTTTCAATCTACATTTTGTAATAAACAAATTATAAGTTTCATTTGATATGACCAAGACACCTAAAAACAAAAACACAGCCGTTTTCATCCATTTCCAAGCAAGTGGGCAACACACATACATTGGAGTGAATGAATGTTGTGCCCAGATGAGTGCCCACGTCCACTGCATGTGACAAACTGAAGACAAGTGACCTGGGTCTGACAGACCCCTACGTAAAGCCCCGCCCCAGGCTGTAGTCCTGTACTCTTGTTGTTTTTCTTCATGTAATCACAGCGGGTTTTTTCTGTTGTTGTTCAAGCTTACTTATTTTTTTTGCTCCAGCTTCCAGCAGCTCACAAAGAGAAAGTTAATGCTCTGTAATGCATCCATTTTTCAGAGCATTTAAAAAGTCTAGTCCTGCTCCTGCATGTAGTAGTAGTAGCAATGATGCTACTGCTAGTACATCAGGGACAGCAGCTAGCAACACTGCACCTTTAGCACCAGCAAGCACTGTTTCTCCTGAGCTATACCAGCAGGAGCTTAGTCTTCAGGTGGGACACCCAAGTTGGACAGGTCTGAAGGTAGAGAGGCAGAGGTGGGACCAAGTCATTGTTTTGCAAGTCACAAATAAGTCTCAAGTCTTTGCCCTCGAGTCAAGTCCCAAGTCAAGACAGGCAAGTCCCGAGTCAAGACTGGAAAGTCTCAAGTCAAGTCACAAGTCCTGCATTTTGAGTTTCGAGTCATTTCAAGTCTTTTTAACCACAAATTAATACATTTACACAGATTGTGTATGCTTTTAAAACGCTGTATGTATTTACAGTATAATAAAAAATGGTGCTGACATTGCACTTCATAATAGTACTATTAACCAGTTATTTTAAACATTTAACTCATTCCTTTACAGAATAAACACATTTGAAAAACAAGTGCAACTGTACTTACTTGCACAAAAGAGTTAACATTGTATTTCCAAGGCATATTGCATTGTAACTAGTTCCACAGCAGTTTCTATCATGTTGTTACCTTATCTCATTGATCTCATCTCATACTGTATGTGTGTTGATGTGTGCGTACACATGAAAAACATAACAAATACATGAACATAACAAGGAACGGAGTTGTACTTTTTAGAATTCACGGCCCTATGGAAAATTAACCAGCCGCCACTGAATATGATGCATTCTCATTTTAGGCAAAGTATAAGACAATACTTTCTTAACAGTATAAGTGTAACCAGGAATAAGTCTTCAAGTAACAATAATCAAATACTAACTTTGTTGGGTAAGGCATAATTTGCTTTTATTCTGAATCCAGTGAAACAGATTGGTGGTTTTAGCTGATATAAAGACTTTCAGGTGTCTATATGCGTTTATGTTTACGTTGGCAGACACTTTTATCCAAAGCAACATACATGAAAAATACATATAAAACAATCACTGTAAACAAAATAATTTAAGGGACGAATGTAATACAAAATACTAATACAAAGTATCAAGACAGAATAAACTCTCTGCTGTTGTAGCAATAGAAATACAGTCTATAAGATATAAAGATGCCTAATGTATTCATACATTGTTCATGTAGGATATATGCATGTACATATAACCTAATCATATTGTTTTTTCAATTTAGAAATAGCTGACCGTTTTTTTCCCCCTTTTTGGGATTATTATTCCAAGTTTTGATCTTGGACGTCTGGTTACTTATAGCATATAAGAATATACTATTACTGTTAAGCAAACTTTGAACACGCCCAAAAAAATGACCTTTATCATAGTTACACGTATGACAAAAAGCGCGTAAATATATCGGCGGTATTCAGTGAGGTAAAATGAATTAAATGCGCCGACAGTTCATTGCTCCTGACAAATGAATTGCACTGAGTGAGGGGATCACCACTCCAAGATGGCGGCCGCGCGTCTCGTCTCGTCTGCGCCAGTAGGCAGGAGTGGTCGATGCTGCGTCTACTTATAAGATGTCTAAGGTTATAACGTTAGCAGTGAGTTAACAGCCTCACTGATTTAACTAAACAGCAAATAAAAGTTACGTTACTCGGCCAACAAAAGTTAGCTTACATTCTTACCCTTCTTTGTGCAACTTCAAATGTCGAACGAAGTTGGAAGTTGTTGCGTCTCCGTCTGTAATCTTCGAACGAACTGCATGCTTTGCATACTGTAATTCGTTTTTTGTTGACCAAGTCGTAGTTTTTATACCCGAACAAAACAATTTTTGGCATAACTTTTCCTCACTGGCGTGTTGTTTGAGAGCTCTTCTTCGTTGGTTTTCATGCAATTTGATTGGCTGAATGCTGTGTGACGAAAATAACAGGGATGTAATTTGACTGGCTGTTGTTCTGACAGGTAGCGCACACACTGTCGCCGCACACACGGACAGATACGGAGCGCTCCTGAATAACTTTTTAATCGTTGGGTTTTGGGGAAAGTAGCAAGTCATGTCAAGTCAAAAGGCTCAAGTCCAAGTCAAGTCACAAGTCATGGATGTTAAAGTCTAAGTCGAGTTGCAAGTCTTTTTACATGTTGTCAAGTCGATTCTAAAGTCATCAAATTCATGACTCGAGTCCAAGTCATGTGACTCGAGTCCACACCTCTGTGACAAAGTGCAATCCACTACTCCAGCTTGGGGTTGGACACATAACTAAAGACCCATTTCAATGAAGAAAGCATCGTTACTATAAGCACAGAAAAAAAAAGTGCTGGAGCATGATGTGTACACATGATGCCCCCTTCACATTTCTGACTGCCCCCTCATACAAGCATGCCTAGAACCCCACCTGTGTCTCATACTTGATCATTTCGCGATATTGCCATATTTTTGCTGAAAGGATATAGTAGAGAACATCCACGATAAAGTTCGCAACTTTCGGTGCAAAGAGAAAAGCCCTGCCTCTACCGGAAGTCGCAGACGATGACGTCACACGAGTGGGGGCTCCTCACATATTCACAATGGTTTTAATGGGAGCCTCCAACAAAAAGTGCTATTCGGACCAAGAAAACGACAATTTCCCCATTAATTTGGGCGAGGATGAAAGATTTGTGTTTGAGGATATTGATAGCGACGGACTAGCAAAAAATAAATAAACGCGATTGCATTGGGACGGATTCCGATGTTTTTAAAGACATTTACTAGGATAATTCTGGGAAATCCCTTATTTTTCTATTGTGTTGCTAGTGTTTTAGTGAGTTAAACAGTACCTGATAGTCGGAGGTGTACGTCCACGGGTGTGTTGATGCCAATTTCTCAGGGGAGTCGACGGCAGCTGTATGGACGACACAAGCTCAGCTTTTCTCCAGTAAGAAGCGACTTTTTACCACAATTTTCTCACCGAAACCTGATGGTTGACATTCCGTAGGGATTCCTGTTTGATCCATAGGAAAGTTTCACCTCCAGGAATTTTAAACCAAGAATCACTGTGTGTTTGTGTGGCTAAAGGCTAAAGCTTCCCAACTCCATCTTTCTACTGTGACTTCTCCAATAATAATTGAACAAATTTCAAAAGATTCAGCAACACAGATGTCCAAAATACAGTGTAATTATGCTGTTAAAGCAGACAACTTTTAGCTGTGTGTGTGTGCGCAGCGCTCACACTTCCTAAAAACCTGTGACGTCTTGCGTACACGTCATCATTACACGACGTTTTCAAGACGAAACTCCAGGGAAATTTAAAATTGTAATTTAGTAGACTAAAAAGGCCGTATTGGCATGTGTTGCAACGTTAATATTTCATCATTGATATATAAACTATCAGACTGCGTGGTGGGTAGTAGTGGCTTTCAGTAGGCGAGGGGTGCCCATTACGTCGATCGCGAGCCACCAGTCGACCGCGGGGTGTGTGTCAGTCGATCTCGAGCCAGGCTTTTAAAAATAATAGACCTAAAAATTAGAGATCATCAATCTTCACCAAGACGTCACTTAAATGACATTCACGGTACCGGAGGGTCTTGTGAGATAACGCTGGCTGCTGCAAGATCATTATTATTAAAATATGACCTAGAGGAAGGCGAGAAACACTTTTTATTTCAACAGACTCTCGCGCCGTCCCTTCCGTCAAAACTCTAAAGGCCGACTGCACATTTCCTATCTTCACAATAAAAGCCCTGCTTCATGCTGCCTGTGCTAACGAAATACAGTCTCGGAAAACTGGCGTGCACAAGCGATCCCTCAGAAAGCTGGCGTGCACATCACTTGTGCACGCCAGCTTTCCGAGACTCTTATTTTGTTAGCGCAGGCAGCATGAAGCAGGGCTTTTATTGTGAAGATAGGAAATGTGCAGTCGGCCTTTAGAGTTTTGACAGAAGGGACGGCGCGAAAGTCTGTTGAAATAAAAAGTGTTTCTCGCCTTCCTCGCTGTCATTTTTTCATAATAATGAACTGGCAGCAGCCAGCGTCATCTCACAAGACCCTCGGGTGCCGTGAATGTCAATCAAGCAAGCTACGGAATTTGCCGCCAATGTTTTTCTTGTAAAGTGTATGGAAGCTGGATGAATTAGATGCCAAAAACCAACCACTTTCATGTGGTATTGTACAGAAAGGACAACTTTTTTTCTCCTCCATTTGAAAATATGGGCGTTATCATCATTACTGTCTGATTCCAATCAATGCAAGTCATCAGAATCAGGTAATACACCAACTTATATTCTTGTCTTCGTGAAAGGAAGACATCTATATGTGTTACACATGCTTGTATTATCATTAAACACATTTAACTTGTTTACAAAAATGTCTCTTTCATAAATAAATAAATATAAATGATATATATAAATGAGGTAGACCCCCTCGAGTTGGTCAATTGAAAAGTAGCTCGCCTGCAAAAAAAGTGTGGGCACCCCTGCAGTAGGCCTTTAAAACAAGGCACAACTTTGTCATGACCTGGCTGAACTTGGTAAACAGCGTCACTTAGCGGCTAAATGATCATTTTCGCATTCAATAGACTACATTTCCCACAATGCTTTGCGCCGACAGCGGCCAGTCATGTGAATGGAAACCAAATTACGCATCCGCTTCTCTGCACGAAAAATAAAGTTCCAGGAAAGATGCACGAAGAGGACGATGGCGAGTCGAGCCCGGGCCCAACTTCCCCGCTCGAAGCCTCGAAGCCGGGTGACGCGGTCGACGCGGAGTTGGCTAAGGAGCAGACCGCCAAGCTGTGCGGCTTTTTGAGCAAACTGTCCGGCAAGGGGCCCCTGAGGGGGTACAAGCCACGGTGGTTCGTGTACGATCCCAGGAAATGTTATCTGTATTACTTCAAGAGTCCGCAGGACGCGTTGCCGCTGGGACACATCGAGATCGGCGATGCTTGCTTCAGCTACGACGTGGAGGGCGAGGAGGGGCACTTCGGGATCAGCACGGCGGGGAAAGAGTTTCTGCTCAAGGTAAACTTTTTCAGCATGTTGCTGTCATCTTCCTGTTGCCTCGCTGCATGGCCGACACACCCATTCGCATTGGACCTGTCAGAAAGACCGATTTTCACAGCTTTAAAGCACAAAAACACGTACATTGCAGGGGCGTCACTAAACCTAATACTGTACTGGGGCACAAATAATTTATGTGAGCGTGCAAAGCGCGCAAGCAAAAACATTTTTAGCACTTATTTATCATAAAAAATACATAAATAGTGCTTTAATCTATGAAATCATATCAGATTATGTTGTATGGATCTTTGATTAACCACCTGAAATTAACTAATGCATTTGACCTACTTGTGCACTTTTTTACTCCAGACTTCTAAACTGCTACTGGTAAAAGCAAAAAGGAAGAGCAATGAATCTTTTTGAAATATTTATTGCAGTAATCATCTGCAAATTTAACATCTACAAAAGTAAAACAAAAAATAAAGCACCCCTACATATCTGGGTTCTTTTATATTATTTAGTTTCCATTTATGGCAATGTGGCTAATCCTATTTCAGATACACAAAACTATAAAATATACACAAAACAATAAAGCCACAGTAGTAGAATAAATGAACAACTGTTGGTTGTGTGTCTGTTCAGGGAATCATTTTCTGAGAAGTAAACTGTAACGTCTCCTTTTCATTTTTGCAAAGTGGTCAATCACTCTGGACAGACATGGAAATATTACAGTAACTGTTATACAGTTGACCAGTGGTTCCCAACTGCTGGGTCGTGACATAAAAGTGGATTGTGTGTCATTTTCAGTGAGTCGCAGTCACATGTGTGCATGAAAAAAAAAAAAGTTTAGTGAGAAAAAAATCAAATTGTGGCAACAAAACCAGATATTTTTAGCCATTTTTCTAGTGACTATTAGTGAGTATTTTGGCAAAAGGTAAACTGACTAACAAGTTGGAGGAGGACTCAGGACAGACATGGAAATATATATATTTTTTAAATCTAAATGGGCAACAAAACCCGATATTTTCAGCCATCTTTCTGAAAACAAATACAGAAATGTTACTATTTTTTCTGGAAACAAAACCAGATGCTTTAGCTGTAGCCATTTTTCTGGTGACAAAACAAGATTATTTTTGTCAAAGTCACACCGATTAACAAGACAAGTCTACTGTGCTATTTTTCTGTGAAATAAACTTGATTGATTTAAAAATTTGGCTCACGACTTGATGATATGGAAAAAAAAATTTCTTCCTGAAGATAAACCATTTGAGAAGCACTCAACTCACACATGCTTACTCCAAATCATCATTGATGCAGAACCAGCAGACAATAACCAACATTATGTTTCATGTTGATTGGAAATTCCCCCGACAGCTCGTACAGCAAATGAATATGTTTGTCTTGATACAAGGAAGAACGTTAGCTAACTTAGCATCAACTTAAGACAATGATGTTGCCTAGCTAGCTAGGACTTCACTTACATCTCTCATTCCTGCTGCTTCTTCTCTGCTGCGGGCGAATAACTTTCTTAAATCCATCTAGGAGTTACAGTTTGAGTCAAATCAAAATAATGTAATTAACAAATGGTTGTTGGCTAATGTCACCTACCTCACGCAGTCATTCGAACCCCCCCGTCCCTCTCGCTCGCTCTCTCTCAACCGAAGTCTCATCGACTCGTTTATAAATTACCATATTAAGTAGCCATGCGCTCATTGTTAGTGGAGTGAATACAGTAGCAATCAATTACCATACTAAGTAGTATGTGCGCTGTTGTCTATGTTATGTAGACTTAAAACTCTGAAGCGTTTTTTTTTATTGGTGAAATTTTTACTGGGGCACTGCACATCAACAGTGGGGCACGTGCCCCAGTGAAATATGTCTGGCGACGCCCCTGGTACATTGCATTCAGAAGACTGGGCCACACACATGTATTTACTCTTATGCTCTGCAGGCCATTTTACATCATGTTGTAAATATACACCTCCAAGTATCATGTGAGCATTTTGCCATCACAAGACCTTGGTGACTGACAAAAGTGGCCTGACTGCCGCCTAATGTTTGCATCATTATTTCCAAACAGATGGTGGAAATGGTTCATAACAGACTGCAGAGCTAGCTTCTGTGCCCATTCCCAGGATACATTCTGACTATACCAGGGGTCAGCAACCTTTTTGAAACCAAAATCTACTTCTTGGGTACTGATTAATGCAAAGGGCTACCAGTTTGATACACACTTAAATAAATTGCCAGAAATAGCCAATTTGCTCAATTTACCTCTAACTCTATGTTATTATTAATAATTAATGATATTTATCTTTGTGGAAACACTGATCATCATAATGCCCATCCATCCATCCATCCATCTTCTTCCGCTTAGCCGAGGTCGGGTCGCGGGGGCAGCAGCCTAAGCAGGGAAGCCCAGACTTCCCTCTCACCAGCCACTTCGTCTAGCTCTTCCCGGGGGATCCCGAGGCGTTCCCAGGCCAACCGGGAGACATAGTCTTCCCAACATGTCCTGGGTCTTCCCCGTGGCCTCCTACCGGTTGGACGTGCCCTAAACACCTCCCGAGGGAGGCGTTCGGGTGGCATCCTGACCAGATGCCCGAACCACCTCATCTGGCTCCTCTCGATGTGAAGGAGCAGCGGCTTTACTTTGAGTTTCTCCCGGATGGCAGAGCTTCTCACCCTATCTCTAAGGGAGAGCCCCGCCACACGGCGGAGGAAACTCATTTCGGCCGCTTGTACCCGTGATCTTATCCTTTCGGTCATGACCCAAAGCTCATGACCATAGGTGAGGATGGGAACGTAAATCGACCGGTAAATTGAGAGCTTTGCCTTCCGGCTCAGCTCCTTCTTCACCATAACGGATCGGTACAACGTCCACATTACTGAAGACGCCGCACCGATCCGCCTGTCGATCTCACGATCCACTCTTCCCTCACTCGTGAACAAGACTCCTAGGTACTTGAACTCCTCCACTTGGGGCAGGGTCTCCTCCCCAACCCGGAGATGATTTCTCACATCCATCCATCCATTTTCTACCGCTTATTCCCTTTTATATATTTTTGATGACATGTTTTAAATAGGGCTTCACGGTGGCAGAGGGGTTAGTGCGTCTGCCTCACAATACGAAGTTCCTGCAGTCTTGGGTTCAAATCCAGGCTTGGGATCTTTCTGTGTGGAGTTTGCATGTTCTCCCCGTGAATGCGTGGGTTCCCTCCAGGTACTCCGGCTTCCTCCCACCTCCAAAGACATGCACCTGGGGATCGGCCCCTCCCACCTCCAAAGACATGCACCTGGGGATAGGCCCCTCCCACCTCCAAAGACATGCACCTGGGGATAGGCCCCTCCCACCTCCAAAGACATGCACCTGGGGATAGGTTGATTGACAACACTAAATGGTCCCTAGTGTGTGAATGTGAGTGTGAATGTTGTCTGTCTATCTGTGTTGCCCTGCGATGAGGTGGCGACTTGTCCAGGGTGTACCCTGCCTTCCGCCCGATTGTAGCTGAGATAGGCGCCAGCGCCCCCCGCAACCCCGAAAGGGAATAAGCGGTAGAAAATGGATGGATGGATGTTTTAAATAGGTTAAAATTCAATCTGCACTTTGTTAGAATATATAACAAATTGGACCAAGCTATATTTCTAACAAAGACAAATAATTATTTCTTCTAGATTTTCGAGAATTTTTTTTTAAAAGAAATTCAAAGACTTTGAAATAAGATTTAAATTTGATTGTACAAATTTCTAGATCTGCCAGAATATATTTTTTTTAATTTTAAACATAATAAGTTTGAAGAAATATTTCACAAATTTTCATCGTCGAAAAAACCGAAGCTAAAATGAAGAATTAAATTAAAATGTATTTATTATTCTTTGCTATAATAATAATAAAGAAATATACTTGAACATTGATTTAAATTGTCAGGAACGAAGAGGAAGGAATTTAAAAGGTAAAAGTGTTTAAAAATCCTAAAATTATTTTTAAGGTTGTATTTTTTCTCTAAAATTGTCTTTCTGAAAGTTATGAGAAGCAAAGTAAAAAAATAAATGAACTTATTTAAAAAAGTGAAGACCAAGTCTTTAAAATATTTTCTTGGATTTTCAAATTCTATTTGAGTTTTGTCTCTCATAGAATTAAAAATGTGGAGCAAAGCGAGACCAGCTTGCTAGTAAATAAAAAATTTTAAAAAAAGCAGCTCACTGGTAAGTGCTGCTATTTGAGCTATTTTTTAGAACAGGCCAGCGGGCGACTCATCTGGTCCTTACGGGCTACCTGGTGCCCGCGGGCACCGCGTTGGTGACCCCTGGTCTATACACAAAACAGTCATAAGTTTAATGTGAAACATGTCCATACGCTAACAGTCATAAGTTTACCCAAATGTCAAACATGCAGATAAAAACATCTGTAAACACTTACAACTCTTTTATATGATGCAATTTGATAGTAGGCAGGCATACCTAATGAACTGTACCTCATTATTAAAACAGTTACGGATCTCATGAACAATGAAACACACAGTAGTTAGTCAAAAACTGCCATGTTTGGGTATTATTTAGACAACCTTATATATAAAAGGTATTGGAATAAACACACTAACCTTAATCCAAGGTCTCGGTTAAAACACGCAGGGGAAATTCTAAGGCGCTTGGTGTGCCAACTGCAAAGGAAATATCAAGTTACTAATGAAGAGCAACAGTACTTGTGGTCAAAGACATCAAGGAATTGGACAAACATCGTCCCAATCACAAGGAAAATGAAAGGCACAACATACAGACAATGACGGATGCTGTCTGATGAAATAAAGTCACCTACACTTACAACAACAACACTACTAACTACTACTATCCATCCATCCATCCATTTTATACCACTTGTCCCTTTTGGTAGCACTACTAAAATATTGGTGAACAAGAAGAACTGGAATTGGGAAGAAATAATACAGCTTCAACATTATCAAGCAATTTACTTTGTTTATTTATCATCATTAAGTAGTAACTGCTGCGATCTGGTGGAGACTTGTCCAGGGTGTACGCCGCCTTCCGCCCGATTGTAGCTGAGGTAGGCTCCAGCGCCCCCCGCAACTGCGAAGGGAATAAGCAGTAGAAAATGGATGGGTGGGTGGATGGAAGTAGTAACTGTTTAGTCTATATCAGGGGTGCCCACACTTTTTCTGCAGGCGAGCTACTTTTCAATTGACCAACTCGAGGGGATCTACCTCATTTATATATATCATTTATATTTATTTATTTATGAAAGAGACATTTTTGTAAACAAGTTAAATGTGTTTAATGATAATACAAGCATGTGTAACACATATAGATGTCTTTCTTTCACGAAGACAAGAATATAAGTTGGTATATTACCTGATTCTGATGACTTGCATTGATTGGAATCAGACAGTAATGATGATAACGCCCACATTTTCAAATGGAGGAGAAAAAAGTTGTCCACAATACCACATGAAAGTGGTTGGTTTTTGGCATCTAATTCATCCAGCTTCCATACACTTTACAAGAAAAACATTGGCGGCAAATTCCGTAGCTTGATTGACATTCACGGCACCCGAGGGTCTTGTGAGATGACGCTGGCTGCTGCCAGTTCATTATTATGAAAAAATGACAGAGAGGAAGGCGAGAAACACTTTTTATTTCAACAGACTTTCGCGCCGTCCCTTCCGTCAAAACTCCAAAGGCCGACTGCACATTTCCTATCTTCACAATAAAAGCCCTGCTTCATGCTGCCTTCGCTAACAAAATAAGAGTCTCGGAAAGCTGGCGTGCACAAGTGATGTGCACGCCAGCTTTCTGAGGGATCGCTTGTGCACGCCAGTTTTCCGAGACTCTGTATTTAGTTAGCGCAGGCAGCATGAAGCAGGGCTTTTATTGTGAAGATAGGAAATGTGCAGTCGGCCTTTAGAGTTTTGACGGAAGGTACGGCGCGAGAGTCTGTTGAAATAAAAAGTGTTTCTCGCCTTCCTCTCGGTCATATTTTCATAATAATGATCTTGCAGCAGCCAGCGTCATCTCACAAGACCCTCCGGTACCGTGAATGTCATTTAAGTGACGTCTTGGTGAATATTGATGATCACCAATTTTTAGGTCTATTTTTTTTAAAAGCCTGGCTGGAGATCGACTGACACGCCCCCCCGCGGTCGACTGGTAGCTCGCGATAGACGTAATGGGCACCCCTGGTCTATATTCTGCATTTATGGATATATAATGTCTGTCAATTTTGTTTACTCTTCTATTCTAGCTTAACCTGTACCTCCTGTTCATTCGATATCGAATTCTCAAATGCAAATCCAAAAAATAAATTTTGGGTCATTTTTTTCTCTTTTTTTTATTTCTGAAAAAATAGTTGGACAATTATTTAATGACACTTTTTTAAAACAACAAGAGGACTCCTGCTGAACAAAGGTGTTAGCGTTATGCTAAAAACCTGCCAAACGCGAAGGAAAAGCTAAAATACTGCTTCCAGTTCAATTTGTCATCACACAGATAAACCCACATTTTTGCATTTTGGATAAACATGAATTGGATTTTTGTGTTTATCTGGAAAAATACAAATCCATTAAAGGAAAACGGCACAAATGTTTTTTTATGGCAATATTTTAATGAAAATCAACCCTTTTTTTTGTTTTCAAATCTCCCATATATAGTAAAAATCAAAAAACAGCCTTGACTTTGTTTTTTGATTTGCGTTTCAGAATTGGAAATGGACCCTATGTATTTATGAATTTTGTTGACTTATTTATTTGTTGAAAATCAACTTGTTTTCCTTTGTTTTTATTGCAGCATGATTGCTAATAATATTTCTACACAGTAAATATTAGTTTTTCTTTCGATTGAACAATGGAAAACCCAACACTAAGTAATAAAATGTTGAAAGTGAAAGTGAACAACCTGTCAGTACTTGCTGAAACTTAGAAGAGGGGTAGGATTAAACACACTCTGCTTTTTCGTTCTCCATTTCCATCCATCTCCATCCATCCATCTTCTTCTGCTTATCCGAGGTCGGGTCGCGGGGGCAACAACCTAATCAGGGAAGCCCAGACTTCCCTCTCCCCAGCCACTTCGTCTAGCTCTTCCCGGGGGATCCTGAGGCGTTCCCAGGCCAGCCGGGAGACATAGTCTTCCCAACGTGTCCTGGGTCTTCCCCGTGGCCTCCTACCGGTTGGACGTGCCCTAAACACCTCCCTAGGGAGGCGTTCGGGTGTCATCCTGACCAGATGCCCGAACCACCTCATCTGGCTCCTCTCGATGTGGAGGAGCAGCGGCTTTACTTTGAGTTCCTCCCGGATGGCAGAGCTTCTCACCCTATCTCTAAGGGAGAGCCCCGCCACACGGCGGAGGAAACTCATTTCGGCCGCTTGTACCCGTGATCTTATCCTTTCGGTCATGACCCAAAGCTCATGACCATAGGTGAGGATGGGAACGTAGATCGACCGGTAAATTGAGAGCTTTGCCTTCCGGCTCAGCTCCTTCTTCACCACAACGTATCGGTACAACGTCCGCATTACTGAAGACGCCGCACCGATCCGCCTGTCGACCTCACGATCCACTCTTCCCTCACTCGTGAACACGACTCCTAGGTACTTGAACTCCTCCACTTGGGGCAGTGTCTCCTCCCCAACCCGGAGATGGCATTCCACCCTTTTCCGGGCAAGAACCATGGACTCGGACTTAGAGGTGCTGATTCTCATTCCGGTCGCTTCACACTCTGCTGCAAACCGAACCAGTGAGAGCTGAAGATCAGGACCACATCATCTGCAAAAAGCAGAGACCTAATCCTGCGGTCACCAAACCGGAACCCCTCAACACCTTGACTGCGCCTAGAAATTCTGTCCATAAAAGTTATGAACAGAATCGGTGACAAAGGACAGCCTTGGCGGAGTCCAACTCTCACTGGAAATGTGTTCGACTTACTGCCGGCAATGCAGACCAAGCTCTGGCACTGATCGTACAGGGAGCGGACCGCCACAATAAGACAGTCCGATACCCCATACTCTCTGAGCACTCCCCACAGGACTTCCCGAGGAACACGGTCGAATGCCTTCTCCAAGTCCACAAATCACATGTAGACTGGTTGGGCAAACTCCCATGCACCCTCAAGAACCCTGCGGAGAGTATAGAGCTGGTCCATAGTTCCACGACCAGGACGAAAACCACACGGTTCCTCCTGAATCCGAGGTTCGACTATCCGGCGTAGCCTCCTCTCCAGTAGACCTGAATAAACCTTACCGGGAAGGCTGAGGAGTGTGATCCCACGATAGTTCTCCATTTCCAACATATTGAATTATGCAATTGTTAACATGTGATGTTCCAACATGTAACTTGTAAAGCATGTTCAAAGCACAGAAACCATGCCATGATGGAGAATGTTTTTATCATTTGCTTTTGGCTTCTTCCCCTAGTTGTGTTAATTCTAAACATTTTATAAATTTGCCTTTTATTTTTAAGTAAAATATTACTTTTGTAGAACCTATGAAATGTTTGGTACAGGTGCAGGGTAATGACGAAAACTAGCATTTTCTTTCTTTCTTTCTTTAGTTTATTTCGAACATGAACACACTTACAGCACAATACATCACACAATTTCATATCATTTCACTTTACATCATGTCCGAAAAGTAGTAGGAAAAAGCAAACAATTATATTTCCCAAACAGAATTGCGACTTTGACCTTTGAATTGAACCCAACACAGCACAAACATACTCTTAGTAGCACACAACAATTCTCAAATACAGCAGAATACAACTTTCCTGAAATAGGGCAGTATTAATGTGGTAAAATGTTTATTATTGATTTGCAATTATGTACAACTGCAGTGCATCATATTGACAGCAGTGTCTAATATTTGTCCACCTCATGTAGCTAAGTAGTCCAAGCAAAATATTAGAAACAACACTCAGTACGATCCATTGCATCCATCCTTAAAGTTTGAAAAAACATAGCAACATTGACAAAACTGTTGTTGTTTGCAGGCCCCCAGCAAGCCGATGATGCACTTCTGGCTGCAGCAACTCCAACAGAAGCGTTGGGAGTTCAGCAACTCGAGAGGCTTTGGACAGAGAGACAGTTTGAGCTCTCCTATCTTGGCCCACCCTCTATGTGGTCTTGTAGGCAAAGACAACGGTAGGTAATTGCACACAGTAATGGGTGTGTGTCATTCCCACCCACAAAGGTAACATTAGTGTCTGATTGCTTGATATGTGCACAACATCCAACATTACTACCAAGAGGAAATGCAGGAACCAAATGTTGGTGTTTGACTTCATGATATACAATAACAATGTCAGTCATGGCCAGAGGTGGGTAGTAACGCGCTACATTTACTCCGTTACATCTACTTGAGTAACTTTTGGGATACATTGTACTTCTAAGAGTAGTTTCTATGCAACATACTTTTACTTGAGTATATTTATAGAGAAGAAACGCTACTTTTACTCCGCTCCATTTATCTACAATCAGCTCGTTACTCGCTACTTTTTTTTTTTTTGCGATCTGTTAATGCACGCTTTGTTTGTTTTGATTTTGTCAAAGTAGGATCCACGCATGCCTGCGTTTCACCAATCAAATGCAGTCACTGGTGACGTTGGAACAATCACACAAACCAGGCGGTCACGTGACCGTCACACGTCGAATCCGACCTAAAAAAAGTTGAAAAACGTATTGGGGTGTTACCATTTAGTGGTCAATTGTACGGAATATGTACTGTACTGTGCAATCTACTCATAAAAGTTTCAATCAAAAGTGTAAGGGAAAAAAGACACTTTTTATTTCAACCGTACTTCCCGTCAAAAGCCTAAAGACTGATCGCACAGTTCCTGTCTTCACAATAAAAGTGCCGCTCCATCGCGCCTGCGCTAACAAAATAAGAGTCTCCGAAAGCCAGCACAAACAAGCGAGCAAGCTACGGAGTTTGCCGCCAATTAATTTCTTGTAAAGTGTATAAAAACGAATGTGGAAGCTGGACAAATAAGATGCCAAAAACCAACGACTTTCATGTGGTATGAGACAGAAAAGAGGAACTTTTTTTCTCCTCCATTTGAAAATGTGGACGTTATCAGCTCTATACTGTCTGATTCCAATCAATTCAAGTCATCAGAATCAGGTAATACACCAACTGATATTTTCTTGTCTTCATGAAAGATAGGAATCTATGTGTTAAACATGCTTGTATATTCATTAAAACACCTTTAACATGTCAACAAAAACGGCAAAAGAAATAACTATAAATTATATTCTGTATATATATATATATATATATATATGTATGTGTGTGTATGTATATATGAGGTAGATCACCTCGACTTGGTCATTTATTAAGTAATTGATTAACGATGAAAAACTTATTGGGGTGTTACCATTTAGTGGTCAATTGTACGGAATATGTACTGTACTGTGCAATCTACTAATACAAGTTTTAATCAATCAATCAATCGATGAATGGGATCTACCTCATTTATATATATCATTTATTTCGTCACGTCCGTTGTGTCCTGAGCAAGACACTTCACCCTTGCTCCTGATGGGTGCTGGTTGGCGCCTTCCATGGCAGCTCCCTCCATCAGTGTGTGAATGTGTGTGTGAATGGGTAAATGTGGAAGTAGTGTCAAAGCGCTTTGAGTACCTTGAAGGTAGAAAAGCGCTATACAAGTACAACCCATTTATTTATTTATTTATATTTATTTATTTATGAAAGAGACATTTTTGTTAACAAATTAAATGTGTTTAATAATAATACAAGCATGTGTAACACACAGATGTTTTTCTTTCATTAAGACAAGGATATAAATTGGTGTATTACCTGATTCTGATGACTTGCATTGATCAGAATCAGACAGTAGTGATTATAACGCCCACATTTTTGAATAGAGGAGAAAAAAGTCCTCCTTTCTGTACAATAACACATGAAAGTGGTTGGTTTTTGGCATTTTATTTGTCCAGCTTCCATACACTTTACAAGAAAAACATTGGCGGCAAATTCCGTAGCTTGCTCGCTTGTGCACGCCAGCTTTCCGAGACTCTTATTTTGTTAGCGCAGGCGGCATGAATCAGCGCTTTTATTGTGAAGATAGGAACTGTGCAGTCGGCCTTTAGAGTTTTGACGGAAGGTATGGCGCGACAGTCTGTTGAAATAAAAAGTGTTTTTTCGCCGTCCTGTCGGTCATTTTTTATTAATATTGATCTCGCAGCAGCCAGCGTCATCTCACAAGACCCTCGGGTGCCGTGAATGTCAATCAAGTGACGTCTTGGTGAAGATTGATGATTGCTAATTTTTAGGTCTATTTTTTTAAAAGGCTGACTGGCGATCGACTGACACACCCCCCGCGATCGACCGTAATGGGCACCCCTGACTAGACCAGTGGTTCTCAACCTTTTTGTGAGCATTTTTTTAATTCAAGTACCCCCTAATCCGAGCAAAGCATTTTTGGTTGGAAAAAAGAGATATAGGAGTAAAATACAGCACTACGTCATCAGTTTCTGATTTATTAAATTGTATAACAGTGCAAAATATTGCTCATCTGTAGTGGTCTTTCTTGAACTAAGATATAAATAGAACTAAAAACTTGTTGAAAAATAAACAAGTGATCCAATTATAAATAAAGATTTCTACACATAGAAGTAATCATCCACTTAAAGTGCCTTCTTTGGGGATTGTAATAGAGATTCATCTGGATTCATGAACTTAATTCTAAACATTTCTACAAAAAAAAAAAAGAAATCTTCAAAGGCCTACTAAAACCAACTACTAGCGACCACGCAGTCTGATAGTTTATATGTCAATGATGAAATATTAACATTGCGACACATGCCAATACGGCCGCTTTAGTTTACTAAATTGCAATTTTAAATTTTCCGCGAGGTATCCTGTTGAAAACGTCGCGGAATGATGAAATGTATGATGACGTCACCTGTGGTAGCGGATATGTTCTTCCAGCACCGATCACGGTTAAAAGTAGTCCGTTTTTTTCGCATAATTACACAGTATTCTGGATATATGTGTTGCTACATCTTTTGCAATTTGTTCAATTAATAATGGAGACTACAAAGAAGAAAGATGTTTGTGGAACACAAACAGCCAATGTTTCTTTGTTTGTTGTGAAGCTTTAATATGGAACAGAGCGGCCAAGCGAACATGGTTCTCTACCACATCAAACATTAAAATATACTTCGTTTCGGTGAGAAAATTGTGGTAATAAGTCGGCTCTTACCATAAACATGAGCGGAGCTTGTGTCGTTCCTCCTTCAGCTGTCAAAAAGGCAGCTGCGACTTTCTTGGCTCCTATGTGGCTTCCCTCAGAGACACTGGCGGTCACCACACCGCTCCGACTTTGAGGTATGACTATATAATCCCACTAAAACATTAGTAACACAATAAGCAGATAAGGGATTTTCCAGAATTATCCCAGGAAATGTGTCTAATAACATCTGAATCGCTCCCACTGCCCTCGTCTTTTTAAAAAAAATTCTGTTTCATTTAATTTTCATCTAGTCCTTCACTCTCACTATCCTCATCCACGAATCTTTCATCCTCACTCAAATTAATGGGGAAATTGTCGCTTTCCCGGTCCAAATCGCTGTAGCTGCTGGTGGCCATGATTATAAACAATGTTCAGATGTGAGAAGCTCTACAACCCGTGACGTCAGGCGCACATCGTCTGCTACTTCCGGTACAGGCAAGGCTTTTTTAGTATCGACCAAAAGTTGCGAACTTTATCGTCGATGTTCTCTACTAAATCCTTTCAGCAAAAATATGGCAATATCGCGAAATAATCAAGTACGACACATAGAATGGACCTGCTATCCCCGTTTAAATAAGAAAATCTCATTTCAGTAGGTCTTTAACATCAATATTTATGAAACATGTCCACAAAAAATCTAGCTGTCAACACTGAATATTGCATTGTTGTATTTTTTTTACAGTTTATGAACTTACATTCATATTTTATGGAAGTATTATTCAATAAATATATTTATAAAGGATTTTTTTGATTTGTTGATGTTTTTAGAATATTTTATAAAAATCTCACGTACCCCTTGGCATACCTTGAAGTACCCCCATTTGAGAACCACTGACCTAGATTTTCAAGCTTGTTACGACATCTCTTCCTTTGACCCTCACGGTATTTACAGAAGAAAAGACTGGAGGCACATCCTATCTTTATATCTGAGGGGTCCACCAATCAAACATTAATCAGTGAAAGACAAAGTTGGATTTATTCGTGCATCGCTAAGTACTGTACTTGATTGACTTAACAAGTGCCGTGCTGCTGTGATCGAGACGCTAGAGAGAAAAAGGATACGTTTGTTTTCAGTTGATTTCCTGCTATAATAGTAATCTCATCTACAATTCATGTCTGAAGTTGTTTTTTATGATGTGAAGTTCATATTTTGTCTCATTGATTAGCTATAGATGTCCATGTTGTTCAGCAATGTTTGCTAGCCATATCAGGGTTCAGTATATGCTGTTGAGCCTATGAGAGATTTATTCATCTACTTTATTAGTACTATTAAGGATATTGTCTTGATGCTAACAAATAGCACCAAAGACGCTATAGTTTGGTCATTTGGAATAAAGCACTTGGCTCTCCTGCACAACAACTTGAGCTTTTAGTTTCTGTTATGAAAATAAACAACAAAAATACGATGGCTTGGACCAACTATCACAGTATTTATAAGTAGGACTTTGGTGGCTGTTCAGAGTTGGGACCCGGGGTGGACCACTCGCCTGTGCATCGGATGGGGACTTCTCTGCGCTGCTGATCCGTCTCCGCTCTGGATGGTCTCCTGCTGGCCACACTATGGACTGGACTCTCACTATTGTGTTACATCCACAATGGACCGAACGTTTACAATATTATGCTAGACCCACTCGACATCCATTGCATCCGGTCTACCCTAGAGGGTGGGGGTCAGCCACATCTGTGGTTCTCTCCAAGGTTTCTCATAGTCATTGACATTGACATCCCACTGGGTTGTGAGTTTTTCCTTGCCCTTATGTGGGATCTGAACCGAGGATGTCGTCGTGGCTTGTGCAGCCCTTTGAGACACTTGTGATTTAGGGCTATATAAATAAACATTGATTGATTGATGACGTTAGTTTATTTGCACAACCAGATCTTTGTAGTTGTATTTAGGCATAGCAACTACAAAAGAACACAAACCAATGTAATCGCATGTCCTTTTCTTACGTTTAGTTCTGCTATCAAACACTACAAATGTAGTAGAGAATAAACTCAATTGTATCACAAAAGGTTTCTCAAACAAATCAAATGTTCAAATAAACATTTTACAAAGTGATCGTGGCAGATACAAGCATTGACCGACTGTATTCCATAAGATGATGAAAGTGATATCTTTCTTTCTCTCTATTTGAACAAATGGAACACCAAAGAGCCGAACAGTATTACGGCATTTCCTGCTCAAACTCTCCACTCACTCTCATTTGTTTTGATGCTACGCTCAAGCTGCTTGACTATCAGGTGAATTAAGGTTGCGAAGAAGAAAAACAGATGTGACGTCATATTCAACCCAGCTATTGACACTTTCTTACCGTCGCCCAACTCCCTGACTTGTTTGCTCACACAGCTGTGTACTGTCAAGTTAGCCAGAACAAAACTAAGCGTTTATGAAATGTTAAAAAATAATGTCAATGAACTAAAAGTACCTGTAAATGGCTTATTGATGCACCCTGGAAGAAACATAGTTATTTAAACAAGACCCTCTCCTCATGGTTTCTGCCACCACTGCAGGCAATGTGTTTGCCTTCATTCCTTCCTTTCTTCTTGTTAAATAGCGGGGCACTCAACGTTAAAGGTGCATTACTGCCGTCTGTGTATTGGTTTGGTGGCCGCAGGATTAGGTCTCTGCTTTTTGCAGATGATGTGGTCCTGATGGCTTCATCTGGCCGGGATCTTCAGCTCTCACTGGATCGGTTTGCAGCCGAGTGTGAAGCGACCGGAATGAGAATCAGCACCTCCAAGTCCGAGTCCATGGTTCTCGCCCGGAAAAGGGTGGAATGCCATCTCCGAGTTGGGGAGGAGACCCTGCCCCAAGTGGAGGAGTTCAAGTACCTAGGAGTCTTGTTCACGAGTGAGGGAAAAGTGGATCGTGAGATCGACAGGCGGATCGGTGCGGCGTCTTCAGTAATGCGGACGTTGTACCGATCCGTTGTGGTGAAGAAGGAGCTGAGCCGGAAGGCAAAGCTCTCAATTTACCTGTCGATCTACGTTCCCATCCTCACCTATGGTCATGAGCTTTGGGTCATGACCGAAAGGATAAGATCACGGGTACAAGCGGCCGAAATGAGTTTCCCCCGCTGTGTGGCGGGGCTCTCCCTTAGAGATAGGGTGAGAAGCTCTGCCATCCGGGAGGAACTCAAAGTAAAGCCGCTGCTCCTTCACATGGAGAGGAGCCAGATGAGGTGGTTCGGGCATCTGGTCAGGATGCCACCCGAACGCCTCCCTAGGGAGGTGTTTAGGGCATGTCCAACCGGTAGGAGGCCACGGGGAAGACCCAGGACACGTTGGGAAGACTATGTCTCCCGGCTGGCCTGGGAACGCCTCGGGATCCCCCGGGAAGAGCTAGACAAAGTGGCTGGGGAGAGGGAAGTCTGGGTTTCCCTGCTTAGGCTGTTGCCCCCGCGAGCCGACCTCGGATAAGCGGAAGATGATGGATGGATGGATGGATGGAAGTTTGACTCAAGATACCCATTAACCCTTATAAATAGGGCCTGGCGATATAGCCTTTTTTTTAATATTTCAATATTTTTTAAGCCATATCACGATACACCATATATATCTGGATATTTTGCCTTAGCCTTGAATGAACACTTGATACATATAATCACAGCAGTATGATGATTCTATGTGTCGACATTAAAACATTCTTGTTCATACTCCATTAATATATGCTCATTTTAAACTTTCATTATAAACTAACACTGTAGTGTTAGTTTCCTATTTTATCCTACAGCAAGAACAGAAGGGATTTTGAAAATAAGATAAACGGGTCCAAAATGGACCTGGGCCAGATGAGCCAGGGTTTTTTTGAGTCCGTTGCGGGTCCGCGGCGGATGTATGTGCGGGTCTCAAGCGCGGTAAGGTTTTGATCATGGATGCGGAGCGGATCCAGATCGGAACCACGGCGGGTCCGCGACCCGCCTCCGTGGCGGATCTGTTCCTAAGGACCGGTGGACGCCGATACGTGTCCGTTTCGCGGGTCCATGCAGTAAAGCGCGATATCTTTTTGCTGCGTAGGAGGCTTGTTGGTAATTGCAGCATTGGCTGCATCTCAAGAACAAATAAGAAAGGGGCCTAATGTGAAACATTTTAAGAAGATGTGTGTAAAAGTGTCACTTTGGGTGTTGAGACATTGTGTTATTATTGCACTATTAGTCACCTTACCTCTGGTAGATGTCGCTTACTACTTGTTATGCTGCACTGATAAAAGTGACATATTGCATTTTTTTATGCTGAAAAGAGCACAGATAAAAATACCTTTCTCTGTTTTCGGAATTCATTCAAGGTCAGTACAATCTAATCTCCAAAACACTGCCAAAAAATAGATAAACCGTCCTGTACTAACGTTCACAAGCATTTATTTACCAATACAGTATGTTTTTTTTTATAGTGGCGAGATCTGTTTGTAATATTTAGCCGGCGTATTCTATCAAACTGCATAAAAAGGAACAATATTAGGCATTTTCTTTAGTATGATGCAGCGCAAACTAAAACCAAATGATCTAAGCATGATATGAGCATAATTACATTTGGTTGGGAAATAATTTATTGTACTGGCTGCCGTTGGATTGTGTTGTGTCCAGTGTATGTTGTCCTGAGGAACGGTGTTTATTTGTATTTCTTATCTCTGAATTACAGATGCGTTTATCTTTGAGAATCTCAGCAACAGCATGGAAAAGGTCCGCAGTGACTTGACCACGGAGACCAAGATGGAAGGTGGCGTAATGGCTGGGATCCAATCAACCAGAGGGACTGCTGCTTCTACAAATACCCGCAATTTGACCCTCAAAAACTTTGGTACAGAGATCAGGTTAGTTCAAATCAATTTCAAGAAATCCAGCCCTATGTCTTAGGACAATTCAATGCTCTTGTTTTTGTGTCCTTGCTGGACTGGCAAAGCATGTGTTCTGGGACGAGGAAATATTTTTCAGCGGTAATATTGTAGTGAAGAAATGATTCCTCTGTTTAGCTGCTATCAGGCACACAGCTGTGATCAGTTCCTCTTCTGTGGTTAACAACACCATTCAGCAAAAATGACAACAGTGTGAGTGTGTGTGTGCCTGTGTGTTTGTAAGTCGGATTTTGACAGCTTGACATTAACTGTCAAAAAATAAATGGAATCAATTAATAGATGTTACATTGTGTTGATCACAAGTTTGTTGTGTGACAGCGACACAAGGTAATGTGTAGAAGGATGCAAACAATCAACTTGATTGCTGCACCGTTTATTAAATCAAATGACGTCACAGCGACTTCTTTGTCAAGAGAAAGCTGAGCCCACTTCTCTGCTAACATGGCGAAGTTGGGAGAGTGGCCGTGCCAGCAATCTGAGGGTTACTGGTTCAATCCCCACCTTCTACCATCCTAGTCACGTCCTTTGTGTCCTTGGGCAAGACACTTCACCCTTGCTCCTGATGGGTCCTGGTTAGCGCCTTGCATGGCAGCTCCCGCCATCAGTGTGTGAATGTGTGGGTGAATGTGGAAATACTGTCAAATTGTTTGGGTTTCTTAAAAAGGGGTACAAAAGCGCTATATAAGTACAACCATTTACCATCTACCTGGTATGTGTCATGGTAGGAACTCTATGTCGATGCTTCGACCGGGTAGGGTAGGCGACAGCAGACGGAGTGTGTTTTACACCGGCAACAGCAGTGCAGACGAGTGGGAGATGGTGGAAGCTCAACCCATAAATTTCCCAGAACCGAAACCTCATCCAGATACTCACAGGCGTACGTCCAGTCCCTTTTACCACCCCAAGCTTTGCTTATATTGATTGTTTCACGAGACTTGAAAAAATATGATGAATCTTGAAAATGTGTATCTCAGATTCCTTTGGATCAGCGTTTGATTTTGTACGCAACTCGTCAAGGCCCAGAAGGCCTCTGCTGCGAGACATGATGGGCTCTGGAAAGTTTGGCCGCAACGCCGAGACTCGCAGCGTTGAGAGCTCTCCTGTGGAGTTTAATGGCAAATCTTTGGAGTTGCAGCTTCGCCTCCAAAGCCAGCAAGAAGAGCTGTGTCGCGTGCAGCAGGAACAGACAAAACTCAAGGAGGAGCTGGCCAGTCAGAAGGTAAGATGGCTGAAGTTACGACCAGAGCTTCTTCTTCTTTTTCCTTGCTGGATGTGAATGATGTGGAGAGGAAACTTTGTTTCATGTATTATTATAACCACCCTGATGTTATGTGTGATCTTAAGAGCTCTATTTAGTAGGGGTGTAACGGTACTTGTATTCGTATTGAACCGTTTCGGTATGGGGGTTTCGGTTCGGTTCGGAGGTGTACCGAACGAGTTTCCACACGGACATTTTAAGTAGCGTACCGCACGTTCTGTAAACAATGCACACCGAGGCACAACACACGGCATGCGAGCAGCGACCCGGCTATGATAGACTGACCATACTTCCTCTTTTCACCGGACATGTCCTCTTTTTTGCGGGGCTGTCTGGGTGGAGTTTCTTAAATGCCTCAAATGTCCGGCATTTTAAGTTAGGGTTGCATGTATTTTCAATTTATGTTCGGGGTTAAGAAGGGGTTAAAAATAAAACAAATTGTGCACGCAGCAGCATTCGTGAAGGAGGGGCATAGACAGAGAGAGCGAGAGAGTTATGATAAACATGCATGTGTCTCCAGGCTCTGCTTTTTATCCATAGATTTATCAGATTGTATTTTTTATTATCTATAGCAGGGGTGTCAAAAGTGTGCCTCGGAGGCCATTTGCGGCCCACAGCTAATGTTTTAAAGGCCCACGGCACATTCTAAAAATAATATCAAAATAAACAAAAACGTAACAAAAGTGAAATAAAAAAGCTTAAAAGTTAAATGTAATTTAGAAAAAGTTGCAATGCTGACTAATAAAACAAAGCTTGTTTTCTTTCAAACTGTCATTGCTCAAAAAATAATATTGAATCAAAATCAAATGTATTATGAATTATTGACCTATCCAAGTTTCCAGTTACTACACATAAAATATTCCACTAAGAAAAATATCTTTGGTGGAAGATTTTGCAAATTTGGTGAATAAATAACCCCAAAATTTATATTTTGTTGTTTTCTTACTGTACCAAAAATGAACTGAACCGTAACCTTTGATCCGAGGTACGTACCGAACCGAAATTTTTATGTACCGTTACACCCCTACTATGTAGTACAACATTTCAGACATTGTCAACTGTGTGTCTTTTTTGCGTGTGTGTTTATGTCTGTCTGAGTGTGTGTGTGTTTGGAAGTCAGAGATTGACAGCTTGACATTAACTGTCCAAAAATTAATGGAATCAATTGATAGATGCTACATTATATATTTATTTTCTAATAGTCACGGTAATGATCACAGTCCAGATGCGTTCGTACTAGGATGTTAAAACACAGCTGAGGTACACACGGTTTCCTTCCTCTGTGGTCGCTCGCACTCATGAAACAAAAATGTACATTTTGATTTTTGATTTGGTAATACAGAGTAACATTATGGCAGGGGTCAGGAACCTTTTTGGCTGAGAGAGCCATACAAGCCAAATATTTTAAAAAGTATTTCCGTGAGAGCCATAGAATATTTTTTTTAAGACTGAATACAACTAAATGCGTGCATTTTTAAGTAAGACCAACATTTTTAGAGTGTAATATGTCTCTTGTTCTTTTTAATAACATTAACATTAATAAATAAAATACTTCTTACCATTAATGCGACTTCTTGAACAGGTGCGGTAGAAACCGGATGGATTGATTAAAATGCATGAGAATCTTTTATATTTTGAACGTTATTTTTGACACTGTGATTACCAGTGGAATTATTCATTACTTACTGTGTTAAGCAATGTCAGCTAAGATTTATCTGAGAGCCAGATGCAGTCATCAAAAGAGCCACATCTGGCTATAGAGCCATAGGTTCCCTACTCCTGCATTATGGCCTTTATAACCTCATTTCAGTGGATGTTTCCTTGTATCATAATTGAGGCAATTAAAATAGATTTGATAGCTTTCTGTAAGTTTCTTGTACTGTATCACCGCATCCAAACTTTAAGTGTAATGTAAGTTTTTACCTTTTAGGGGCGCTTGACTTATTGCAGCCTGAGAGGTGCTTAAGAACATAAGTACTTAAGTCGATGGGAGAATATGCAGAAGGCTTGATTTGACTATGAACGTCCACATTTAAGGGTTGTTCCAACTAGAGTACACATCTTGGAAGAAGGCGCACAGTGACCGAACTAAGTCGAGTGGGAGAATTCTGCACAGCCAGAACCTGTACGATTGGGGAGCTTTTAAACCATTAAGCACATGGGAGATAATTCTGCAGTTGCACCACAGCAACTTGCTTGAAGAAAAGTGTCTTTTAGGTTGATGGCATGTTAGCGAAAATCAGATGATGTTTTGATGCTAATTTAAAGATAAATGTGATTAATTGAGTAGAACATACAAACCCTTTTATTAATTAAATCCAAAATACTGAAATTAAACGATTTGGTGCATTCGCAAAGAGCTAAGATTATGTACAGAGCAAACTATAACCTGCTACTCAAGAATGTACAACAAAAAAGAGGAAAACATAACCTTGGAGAAAAATCGAATTTAAAACATTTGTATGCGCGTACAACACTTAAAACCTTCAGTACATCAGTTTGTGGAGTTGAATTACAGAATGAATTCAGCAAAGTAGTCAAACAATGTACCAATATGATCCAGTTTAAGAGAGAATGCTCAAACTACAAGGAAGAACAATTTTGATAAACATCTTGAACTTTGTTGAAAATAAGATTTGGTCTCATAATGTGAATCATAACTTACCATTAAGATAATTGTCGCATTTAGAATTAATTGATGTAAATTGTACTACGAGATACGAAAAGGAAGTGGACATAAGTGCAGTGTTAGTAATCGCAATGAATTGGGAAAGTCCAGCGTGTTCCCTGCCTTCCCTAGCCGAGTGCAGCTGGAGTAGGCTCCAGTCCCCCTGCAACCTCAAGAGGGGCAAGCGGTAGAAAATGGATGGCTGGAAAAGGGTTAGCATCAAATAAGCCGGTGTTTGTCAACCACTGTGCTGCGACACACTAGTGTGCCGTGAGATACAGTCTGGTGTGCCTTGGGAGATTATGTAATTTCACCTATTTGGGTTAAAAATATTTTTTACAAACCAGTAATTATAGTCTGCAAATTATATGTTGTTGTTGAGTGTCGGTGCTGTCTAGAGCTCGGCAGAGTAACGGTGTAATATTTTTCCATATCAGTAGGAGGCAGCTGGTAGCTAATTGCTTAGTAGATGTCGGAAACGACGGCAGGCAGTGATTAGGTAAAAAGGTGTCTCATGCTTAAACCAAAAATAAACAAAAGGTGAGTGCCCCCAAGAAAAGGCATTAAAGCTTAGGGAAAGCTATGCAAAATTAAACTAAAACTGAACTGTCTACAAAGTAAATAAAAACAGAGTGCTGGACGACAGCAAAGACTAACTGTGCAGCAAAGACGGCGTCCACAATGTACATCCGAACATGACATGACAATCAACAATGTCCCCACAAAGAAAAAGAAAAACCAATGAAATATTCTTTATTGCTAAAACAAAGTAGATGCGGGAAATATTGCTCAAAAGAAGACATGAAACTGGAAAATACCAAAAAAAGAGAAAAAGCCACCGAAATGGGTTAGGGTTAGGGTTAGCCAAGGGTTAGGGTTAGGGTTAACCAAGACAAGAACTAAAACAATACACACAGGAAAATGGCATAAAACTCCAAATAAGTCACAGAGTGATGTGACAGGCCAAGACCTACTTTGAGACAAGAGCTATATTGATGCATGGTTGGTTATGGTTTATAGTCTTATCCAATTATTTTGATAACGACTTTTTACTGCCAACTTAATTTTGTTAATGATTTCTGTGTGGAGTTTGCATGTTCTCCCCGTGAATGCGTGGGTTCCCTCCGGGTACTCCGGCTTCCTCCCACTTCCAAAGACATGCACCTGGGGATAGGTTGATTGGCAACACTAAATTGGCCCTAGTGTGTGAATGTGAGTGTGAATGTTGTCTGTCTATCTGTGTTAGCCCTGCGATGAGGTGGCGACTTGTCCAGGGTGTACCCTGCCTTCCGCCGGATTGTAGCTGAGATAGGCGCCAGCGCCCCCCGTGACCCCGAAAGGGAATAAGCGGTTGAAAATGGATGGATGGATGGATTTCTGCTGGTGGTGTGCCTCTAGATTTTCTCAACGCAATAAATGTGCCTTGGCTCAAAAAAGGTTAAAAAACACTGAAATAAGCTATGCTTCTTCCTACTCCTTTTTTAACACGTTATAAAGAGAAATGAGAATATGTAGATTTTATGAACTATCAAATTGTATCTGTATACATGTTTTAAATAAACTTAAACCACAACCATGACCATAACCATACTACTACTGACCCCATTTATGTTGTTCTATTGTGTGTTAGTACCGTTTAGAAGAGTGACAAACTTCCCTAACTTCCCAGATGTTGTATTATATATGTTCTCAATCAGGAGCTGGTGAGACTTTTGCAGCAAACTTTAAGAACATCCCAGGGTGATCGTCAGCCAGAACGTCGTACAGTCCCTCCATCAGATCCATCATCAACAGAGTCCGATCAGGTTAACTGTCCAATAGTAACCCAGGAGGAGGTTGCCCGTCTGGAGGCCCTAGTTCAAGAACGAGATGAACAGATCCAGTCCTTGTGTGGCCACATGGAGCGCCTTGCCCTGGAGAAAGAAAGCCTTCAACAAGAGTTGAAGGGCCTGAAAATAAAAGTGGGGGAGATCAACGAGCAGCTGGGCATGCTGATGGAAACCATCCAGGCCAAAGATGAAGCCATCATGAAGCTGTCCAACTCAGAGCAGAGCGGGAATACAAATGATGGTTCACCACCTCTCAGCAAAGAAAATCAGGAGTTGGACACCCTTAAGGTAACACAGAACTCCCACTATTGCTGGGCGACTTGGCAAACATAGAAACAGTGGGAACAAAAAAACATTTTGAATGTTTAACCCTTGTATTATGTTGGGAAAAATGACATTGATTATGTTGCGGGTCGTTTTGACCCATATTGTGTAAATGCACTCAAAACAGTCAAGAAAATAGGTTGAACCAATAACAATTTTATTTTAGGTTATATAAACATTTAGAAAAGTGACATACAATACATTTTTTATTCCAATTGTATTATGTTACGGGTCAATTTGACCCATTTCAGTTTTTGTGTTGATCAAAGTACTGGTTATCCTTTCTTTTTCTTGCTGAAATCTGGTGACTTTTCCTCATCTAGGGTCATGAACTGGTGTGTAAATCTGGACACTTTGCTGTGTAGTGGAATGTTTGTGCAGAGTTTGTATAAAAAGATGATGTTGCAGGTCATTTTGACCCAGGCGCTTTAATGTGGGTAAATAGCTCTTCAGATCCAAAAATAAACATGTTTCCTTCATGTACTTTTTACTTTGATGTACAATTGTTTGTATTTTGATTGTCTCTGAGACCCAGAGCCAGGTGTGTGAAGAGAGGGGACTTTCTCACACTTGTCCTTGTCTCCTCAGATGTCATCCTTCTGGAGCTCATTTTTGGTGAGTTTGTCAAAGAGATGACATGAGAACAGTGACAAGGACAAGTTTGAGAAAGTTCCCTCTCTTCACACACCTGGTTCTGGGTCTCAGAGGCAATCAAAGTACAAACAATTGTACATCAAAGTGAAAAGTACATCAAAGAGACTTGTTTATTTTGGCTATTTACCCACATCATCTTTGTATACAAACCCTGCAAGACATTCCACTACTCAACAAAGTGTCCAGATTTTACACACCAGTTCATGACCCTAGATGAGGAAAAGTCACCAAATTTCAACAAGAAAAAGAAAGGATAACCAGTACTTTGATCAACACAAAAACTGAAATGGGTCAAGTTGACCCTCAACATAATATAAGGGTTAAGAAACACAACTGAGCCCCTGAAGTTGAACAATTTCGAATCATCCCAGATATTCACCACAAAAGTCATGCTAAACTTGAAGAGGTCTTATTACGCAAAACCAACTTTTCTTACCCATTGGTACCCGTTTTTGTTTACTTGCCCCCATAAGTCCGGAAAACTGGAGACAAATCTTTGGGGCATGGCAGAGATATTTATAAAACAATCTTGCTTTCTTTCAAATTTGCTTCAAACGAGAAAAACTTTAGTGACTTATTTTGCCTTAATTTCGTCAGCAGATATTAAAGTTAAAGTACCAATAATTGTCACACACACACTAGGTGTGGTGAAATTTGTCTTCTGCATTCGACCCATCCCCTTGATCACCCTCTGGGAAGTGAGGGGAGCAGTGGGCACCAGCGGTGCCGCGCCCGGGAATCATTTATGGGGATTTAACCCCCAGTTCCAACCTTTGATGCTGCGTGCCAAGCAGGGAGGCAACGGGTCCCATTTTTTTATAGTCTTTGGTATGACTCGGCCGGGGTTTGAACTCACAACCTACCGATCTCAGGGCGGACACTGAGTAGGGTTACCCAAAGAGCTTTGCCCGAGTCTGCCATTTTTATTCAGTTGTAGTCCAAAACTGTAGTCAATATGTGTCTTACTTTTCTCTATCCTCTTTTGTGGGACAAACTTGTACATGCATATGCATCCTCCACTGTAGCGTCCCGTTCTAACTTAAATCTGTCTGTAGACTTCAAAGACTGCATATTCTGAATAGACTGTCAGAAAGCAGCTTGAATACGGTCTTTAAAACATAATCTTTGCAAAGTTTGGACCAAAGAATCACCATTACATGTCATGTAACCACGAGGAAGTGTTTTTACATGTGGGAAAAATATCATCTGACCCCTCAAGGAGTTTAAACCACAGTCTTGCATAATGTCACACAAGAACTCATCTAGCCTTACATGATTTTTGCTGGGCTTTTCCTTTCTCTATTTTTCACTTTTTCGTGACACTGAATCTAAAATAAAGACCAGCCTCAACAATTAGACAAAACAGATTATGAGATGCTCAGCACTGTCACTAATTATTTAATCCAGTGAGATGAGGCTAAAGGTTGTTTTTAGACTCATTAGTTGATTTATTTTTACACTAACAGTTGAAATGTTAACTTTTTGGCAACAGTTTAAAGGCCTACTGAAACCCACTCATACCGACCACGCAGTCTGATAGTTTATACGTCAATGAAGAAATCTTAACATTGCAACACATGCCTATACGGCCGGTTTAGTTTACTAAATTGCAATTTTAAATTTTGCGCGGAAATATCCTGCTAAAACGTCACGGTATGATGACACGTGCGCGTGACGTCACGCATTGTAGAGGACATTTTGTTCCAGCATCGTTCCCAGTTATAAGTCGTCTCTTTTCATCGCATAATTCCACAGTGTTATGAACATCTGTGTTGCTGAATCTTTTGCAATTTGTTCAATAATGGAGACATCAAAGAAGAAAGCTGTAGGTGGGAAGCGGTGTATTGCGGCCGCCTTTAGCAACACAAACACAGCCGGTGTTTAATTGTTTACATTTCCGATAGAGGATGGTAAAGCTTTACTATGGAACAGAGCGGTCAAGCGAATATGGTTGGATTGGACCACACACACAAAGTACAGTGTATTATGCAGTGATCATTTCAAAAGATAATTTTTTTAAGAGGGTACCTTGCGAAGGGCAGAGATGGGCATCGCCACCACCCGTCGACTCGTGCTGAAGAAAGGTGCGGGGCCGACCTTCAGGTTGTACAGGTACGACCATATAATAAGGGATTTTCCAGACTTATCCTAGTAAATGTGTTTAATAATATCTGAATCGCTCCCACTGCCCTTTCTTTTTTTTTTTCTTGCCCTTCACTCTCACTTTCCTCATCCACAAATCTTTCATCCTCGCTCAAATTAATGGGGAAATCGTCGCTTTCTCGGTCCGAATCGCTCTCGCTGCTGGTGGCCGTGATTGTAAACAATGTTCAGATGGGAGGAGCTCCACAACCCGTGACGTCACGCGCACATCGTCTGCTACTTCCGGTACAGGCGAGGCTTTTTTATTAGCGACCAAAAGTTGCAAACTTTATCGTGGATGTTCTCTACTAAATCCTTTCAGCAAAAATATGGCGAAATGATCAAGTATGACACATAGAATGGACCTGCTATCCCCGTTTAAATAAGAACATCTCATTTCAGTAGGCCTTTAAGTTTAATTATATTCCACTGAACCTTTTTTTGAAAGCCAAACAAATTTGTTTTCAAATAGCATTTCACTTTAGTGGGTGCGATGTCATAGTCAGTACAGAACTTTTTATGTGTTTAGATCAGTGGTTCTTAGCCTTGTTGGAGGTACCAAACCCAACAGTTTCATAAGCACATTCACCAAACCCCTCTTTAGTGAAAAATAAAATGTTGGGTTTTTTTTTAATTCAAGACAAAGTTATATGTTTTTGGTAACATTTTAGTATGGGGAACATATTCTAGGTAACAAAGACTTAATTTAAATAGGTTAGAGTTAGGGCCAGGGTTAGAGGGTTAGGGTTGTAATAAGGCCATGCAGAATAAAGCATTAATAAGTACTTAATAATGACTAGTTAAGAGCCAATATGTTACTAATTTTGCATGTTAATAAGCAACTAATTAATGGAAAATATGTTCCCTATACATAAAGGCCTACTGAAATGAGATTTTGTTATTTAAACGGGGATAGCAGGTCCATTCTATGTCTCATACTTTATCTTTTTGCGATATTGCCATATTTTTGCTTAAAAGATTTAGTACAAAACATCGACGAAAAAGTTCGCAACTTTAGGTCGCTAATAAAAAAATCCTTGCATGTACCGTAAGTAGCAGACGATGTGCGCGTGACGTCACTGGTTGTAGGGCTCCTCACATACTAACATTGTTTATAATGTGAGCCTCCAGCAGCAAGAGCTATTCCGACCGAGAAAGCGACAATTTCCCCATTAATTTGAGCTAGGATGAAAGATTTGTGGATGAGGATATTGAGAGTAAAGGACTAGAAAAAAAAAAAAAAGGCCGATTGCAGATGTTATTACACACATTTACTATGATAATTCTGGAAAATCCCTTATCTGCCCATTGTGTTAGTGTTTTAGTGAGATTAAATAGTAGCTAAAGTCGGAAGGGTGTGGCCACGGGTACGTGTGTTGACCCAGTGTCTCTGAGGCAAGTCACGCTGCTGGAAGCTCCGCTGATGTCGCCTGTAAGAGCAAACTTATTACCACAATTTTCTCACTGAAAACTGCTGGTTGACATTTGGTCGGGATCCATGTTCGCTTGACCGCTCTGATCCATAATAAAGCTACGCCTTTGGGAATTTTAAACAAGGAAACACCGACTGTGTTTGTGTGGCTAAAGGCTAAAAGCTTCCCACCTCCATCTTTCTACTTTGACTTCTCCATTATTAAATGAACAAATTGCAAAAGATTCAGCAACACAGATGTCCAGAATACTGTTTAATTATGCGCTTAAAGCAGACTACTTATAGCTTGGATCGGGCTGGAAAATAATGTCCGCTACAACCCGAGACGTTTTCAACACGACACTTTGCGAGAAATTTAAAATTTGCAATTTAGTAAACTAAAAAGGCCGTATTGGCATGTGTCGCAATGTTAATATTTCATCATTGATATATAAACTATTAGACTGCGTGGTCGCTAGGAGTGGGTTTCAGTAGGCCTTTAAGTGTTACCATGTTTTTTTACTGGTGCACAAAATGAACCGTGCATGAACATCACCTTGTTCAAAAAACAAAACCAACACAGTGCATAAACTCACAACAAATTACACACCTGCAAATCAGTGTGACTTCTGCTGTTGCCGTATCCGTAATACGCCGATAGGGAGAAGTTTTTATTTACACGATGAGTCGGGTGTGTTTTGACCTCCGCCGAACCCCTGAGGCCGACTCACCGAACCTCTAGGGTTCAATGGTTAAGAACCACTGGTTAAGATGTTGTTTTTGTCATTTTAACACTGGCTACAAATATTGGTATTAAATTGTTTATATTTTTATTATATGTGGTTGAACTGCAAATCATTTCACCACAAGGTGGAGCAACTTCTATCGTGCTTCCATGTATAAGAAAGTTCAAGCTGATGAGTCTATAATGTGCTTTGATTTCAGGACAGTCTTCAAGGCTATAAAACTCAAAACCAATTTCTAAACAAAGAGATCCTGGACTTGACAGTATTGCGCAGAAATGCAGAAAGTAGAGAAAAGGCTCTAGAAGGAAAGGTATAGTATGTTGGGTGTGTTGCAATTTGTAGAAACAGGAAGAATTAATCATTTATAGGGAAATTCCACAATGACTTGGTTTTCTTCTCTGTTGCAGTACACCGCTCTGGAGGCCAAGTTGTGTCAGGTGGAGAGTAAGTATTTGGTGCTCCTGCAGGAGGTGAAGAACCCAGTGTGCTCATCTGCAGAACAGAGTCCAGCCCGGGAGGTCATCTCCAGATTGTTAGAGGATGCTCTTCAGGCAGAACACCATGTTTTTAAACCAAACACTGTCAGGTACACCAAAGCTCTCATCATTTTTATTATTAAAACATCCTTAAAGGGGACCTAATGATGATTCTTATTTACATTTAACCCACTTCCTTGTAGTCCAGATAGCATACATTGTGTATGCTTCGGTGTACATTTGTCACACCACGCCTCGGGTGAAGGTAATGTAACCTTTGACCAGACTTCAAATCAAGGATGGCAAGTCACGCAGTTGGCAACAGTTTACAAACATTTATTGAAATCCCAAAAAGTGTCAAGAGGTGAACAACAGGAAGAAAAAGCACCCACAATCTCAGTAGATGTTTAATGCATGTAAAGTGAATCTCTTGCTCAGGAAATAGAACCTCCTCTGGCAGTGACAGACAGCAGACTGGGGCTCAATGCCCTGGCTGTTGACAGTGGTAGCAGATGAGATCCTTCACTGGACTCTGTCTCGGGAACAGTCTGTTGTCCCCTGAGGTGCTGTAACCACCTGCTTTCTGCACACCTCCTTGGTTTGACAGGTTGGCTGCACCTTGGGTTGCTACACGGTTGTTCTGCTGCCTTGGCATTCGGAGTCCTTTACGAGCATTCAAGTAATGGCCTGCAAGTTTAGCAGCCTTAAGTCCATCTTCAGGCTTGTGTTCCTTGACCCAAGTCTTCATTTTGTTGGGCAGCATGCGAAGGATTTGCTCCAGAATGAAAAGCTCTGCGATGTCTTCTTTGGAACGCTGCTCTGGCTTGATCCAGCTTCTGTAGAGACCTTTGAGTCTGCTGTCTGTCACTGCCAGAGGAGGTTCTCTGTCCTGAGCAAGAGTTTCGCTCTACATGCATCAAACATCTACTGAAATTGTGGGTGCTTTGTCTTCCTGTTGTTCACCTCTTGACACTTTTTGTGATTTAAATAAATGTTTATAAACTGTTGCCAACTGCGTGCCTTGCCATCCTTGATTTGAAGTCTGGTTTGCAAAGGTTACATTAACTTCACCCGAGGCGGGGTGTGACAACATTTTATGTAAATTAAGCTCCTCAGTCTAATTTTAAACTAATTTTTAGTTCGCAAAAGCTTTGTGTTTGGAGGTGTTCCCAAATTAGTTCGCAAAAGCTTTGTGTTTGGAAGTGTTCCCAGATTGCAAATGAACCCACGGCCTATCCTCTCCCAAAGTAGCCTAATTTATATTTTTTTAAATCTACATCGCTAAAGATGAAGATGAACATCACCGCTTTTTTTCAGTCACGTTTGAAAATAATCTTCTTAAACAATAACAGAATGTCAACTGACGGGATGTTGATGTATTCTCATTTAGATCAAGAATGACTCATAACCCTTGCAAAGAAAATGGGGTCAAAACCAAGCGAAACCACTAAGGCAATCTTAAGCAGTTTGGACGTTTTGTTTAAGATATCGTATATGTTGTATATGGCCATCCGGTCTAAAAATACCTGGATATCAGTTTCGGTCCATTTCGCCCAGCCCTACATGTACATAAGTATTCACAGCTATTGCTCAATACTGTGTTGAAGCACCCTTGGCAGCAATTACAGCCTCAAGTCTTTTTGAGTATATGATGCCACAAATTTGGCACACTAATCTTTGGGAAGTTTCGCCCTTCCTCTTTGCTGCACATCTCTAGTACCATCAGATTAGATGGGAATCGTCGGTGCGCAGCCTTTTTCAGATCTTTTCAATCGGATTCAGGTCTGGGCTCTGGCTGGGCCTCTCAATGACGTTTAAAAAGTTGTCCTAAAGCCATTCCTTTGATATCTTAGCTGTGTGCTTAAATTGTCTTGCGCAGAGATTAACCATCACACCATTCTGAGTTCAAGAGCGCTCTGTAGCAAGTTTTTATCCAGGATGTCTCTGCACACTGCTGCATTCATGTTGCCCTTTATCCTTACTAGTCTTCCAGATCTTGCTGCTGAAAACCATCCACACAGCATGATGCTATCGGGATGGTATTGGCATGATGATAAGTGATGCCTGGTTTCCTCCAAACATGATGCGCGGCATTCACGTCAAAGAGTTCAGTCTTTGTCTCATCAGACCAAAGATTTAGTTTCTCATGGTCTGAAAGCGTTTCAGGTGCATTTTGGCAAACTTAGGAATGGCGTCTGTCTGTCTACTCTACCATACAGGCCTGATTGGTGGATTGGTGCAGTGATGGTTTTCCTTCTGCAAGGTTTTCCTCTCTCCACAGAGGAATGCTGTTGCTGACAGAGTGACCATCAGGTTCTTGGTCACCTCCCTGACTAGGACTCTTATCCACTGATCACTCAGTTTAGAAGGCTGGGCTGCATTAGGAAGAGTCGTGGTGGTTCCAAACTTTTTCCATCCACAGATGATGGAGGCATCTGTGCTCATTGGGACCATAAAGGCAGCAGATATTTTTATTTACCCTTTCCCAGATTTGTGCCTTGAGACAATCCTCTCTCTGGGTTTTACAGACAATTAATTTGACTTCAGTCATGGTCTGTGCTCTGCCAGGCACAATCAGGTGTGGGACTTCAAGGTTTCCCCCTACATTTAATTGATCTCGGCGCATAGCCACGGCAAGATATCAATGTCAATCAATGTTTATTTATATAGCCCTAAATCACAAATGTCTCAAAGGACTGTACAAACAATTACGACTACGACATCTTCAGAAGAACCCACATAAGGGCAAGGAAAACTCACACCCAGTACATGCCGCCACCTTCAAAATAAGCTGTTCTTTTTTCTTTACATTAAAAAAGATTTAAGTAACATTTCCGTATGAATGGGTATACTGTAGATCAGGGGTGCCCACACTTTTTCTGCAGGCGAGCTACTTTTCAATTGACCAACTCGAGGGGATCTACCTCATTTATATATATCATTTATATTTATTAATTTATGAAAGAGACATTTTTGTAAACGAGTTAAATGTGTTTAATGATAATACAAGCATGTGTAACACATATAGATGTCTTTCTTTCACGAAGACAAGAATATAAGTTGGTGTATTACCTGATTCTGATTACTTGCATTGATTGGAATCAGACAGTAATGATGATAACGCCCACATTTTCAAATGGAGGAGAAAAAAAGTTGTCCTTTCTGTACAATACCACATGAAAGTGGTTGGTTTTTGGCATTTAATTCATCCAGCTTCCATACACTTTACAAGAAAAACATTGGCGGCAAATTCCGTAGCTTGCTTGATTGACATTCACGGCACCCGAGGGTCTTGTGAGATGACGCTGGCTGCTGCCAGTTCATTATTAATAAAAAATGACAGAGAGGAAGGCGAGAAACACTTTTTATTTCAACAGACTTTGGCGCCGTCCCTTCCGTCAAAACTCTAAAGGCCGACTGCACATTTCCTATCTTCACAATAAAAGCCCTGCTTCATGCTGCCTGCGCTAACAAAATAAGAGTCTCGGAAAGCTGGCGTGCACAAGTGATGTGCACGCCAGCTTTCTGAGGGATCGCTTGTGCACGCCAGTTTTCCGAAGCTCTGTATTTAGTTAGCGCAGGCAGCATGAAGCAGGGCTTTTATTGTGAAGATAGGAAATGTGCAGTCGGCCTTTAGAGTTTTGACGGAAGGTACGGCGCGAGAGTCTGTTGAAATAAAAAGTGTTTCTCGCCTTCCTCTCGGTCATATTTTAATAATAATGATCTTGCAGCAGCCAGCGTCATCTCACAAGACCCTCCGGTACCGTGAATGTCATTTAAGTGACGTCTTGGTGAAGATTGATGATCACTAATTTTTAGGTCTATTTTTTTTAAATGCCTGGCTGGAGATCGACTGACACACCCCCCGCGATCGACTGGTAGCTCGCGATCGACGTAATGGGCACCCCTGCTGTAGATAGTCTCATATGTATGTACTCATGGCTATAATAAGTTTGAAAAACATCGTAAATCACATAAAAATGTTCCTCTGTGGTTTATTTTGAAAAACCAAACCAAAATGTGCATCTAAATCGGCTGTCAGGAGCGCTACAGCTGGTTGCTCACCCCAACAGAGTTTACACCATGCAAAAATAGGAGGAGAAAGTTGAAGAGAAAAGTATTTCAAGTTAATTAAAGCATTTATTGTTCAAGCCTCTGAAAACTGCTCTAATTCTTTTGACATTACCACCGACAATAACATCTAACTTTACGCTGTGTGCGTCTTTGAACTTGCGTTTGAGCGTCCCTATGTGGAGTGTGCATGTTGTCTTTGTGCCCGTGTGGGTTTTCCCTGGGTTCTTCAGTTTTCTCCCACATTCCAAAAATGTGGATGTTAATTGGAAACTGCAAATTGTCCGTAAATATGAATGTAATTGCGAATGATTGTCTATATGTGTGCTGCAATAGGCCATGCTAATTTGGGTTAGCTTCTCAATGATCTGGTCCATTGTACGTGAGCATTAAGCTAGCGGCATTAAAGCTCAACCTTCATCCTGCCTAACCGTATTGCTTTCCATCCATCCATCCATTTTCTATCGCTTGTACCTCTCGGGGTTGTGGGGGATGCTGGACCCTATCTCCGCTGAATGCGGTGTACACCCTGGACAAGTCGCCACCTCATCGCAGGCCAACACAGATACTGTAGACGACATATATACAAACCCCGTTTCAATAGGAGTTGGGAAATTGTGTTAGATGTAAATATAAACGGAATACAATGATTTGCAAATCCAATTAAACCCATATTCAATTGAATGCACTACAAAGACAACATATTTGATGTTCAAACTCATAAACTTTTTTTTTTTTTGCAAATAATAATTAACTTAGAATTTCATGGCTGCAACACGTGCCAAAGTAGTTGGGAAAGGGCATGTTCACCACTGTGTTACGTCACCTTTTCTTTTAACAACACTCAATAAACCTTTGGGAACTAAGGAGACACATTTTTGAAGCTTTTCAGGTGGGATTCTTTCTCATTCTTGTTTTATGTACAGCTTAAGTTGTTCAACAGTCTGGGGTCTCAGTTGTGGTATTTTAGGCTTCATAATGCGCCACACATTTTCAATGGGAGACAGGTCTGGACTACAGGCCGGCCAGTCTAGTACCTGCACTCTTTTACTATGTAGCCACGCTGTTGTAACAAGTGACTTGCTATTGTCTTGCTGAAATAAGCAGGGGCGTCCATGATAACCTGTATGTACCTTTCATCATTAATGGTGCCTTCACAGATGTGTAAGTTACCCATGTCTTGGGCACTAATACACCCCCATACCATCACACATGCTGCCTTTTCAGCTCTGCACCTAAAACAGTCCTGATGGTTCTTTTCCTCTTTGGTCCAGAGGACACGACATTCATCGTTTCCAAAAAGCAATTTGAAATTTGGACTCGTCAGACCGCAGAACACTTTTCCACTTTGCATCAGTCCATCTTAGATGATCTCGGGCCCAGAGAAGCCGGCGGCGTTTCTGGGTGTCGTTGATAAATGGCTTTGGCTTTGCATAGTAGAACTTTAACTCACACTTACAGATGTAGCGACAAACCGTAGTTACTGCCAGTGGTTTTCTGAAGTGTTCCTGAGCCCATGTGGTGATATCCTTTACACACTGATGTCGCTTTTTGATGCAGTACAGCCTGAGGGAACGAAAGTCCGTTATATCATCGCTTATGTTCAGTGATTTCTCCAGATTTTCTGAACCTTTTGATGATATGACGGAACGTAAATGTTGAAATCCCCAAATTTCTTGCAATTGTACTTTGAGAAACGTTGTTCTTAAACTGTTTGACTATTTGCTCACGCAGTTGTGGACAAAGGGGTGTACCTCGCCCCGTCCTTTCCTGTGAAAGACTGAGCATTTTTTGGGAAGCTGTTTTTATACCCAATCGTGGCACTCACCTGTTCCCAATCAGCCTGCACATCTGTGGGATGTTCCAAATAAGTGTTTGATGAGCATTCCTCAACTTTATCAGTATTTATTGCCACCTTTCCCAACTTCTTTGTCACGTGTTGCTGCCATCAAATTCTAAAGTTAATGATTGTTTGCAAAAAAAAAATGTTTTTCAGTTTGAACATCAAATAGGTTGTCTTTGTAGCATATTCAACTGAATATGGGTTAAAATTGAGGGGTTTGTATATATATATATATATATATATATATATATATATATATATATATATATATATATATATACAAACCCCGTTTCTATATGAGTTGGGAAATTGTGTTAGATGAAAATATAAACGGAATACAATGATTATTAAATCATTTTCAACAAACGGGGTTTGTATATATATATACACTACCGTTCAAAAGTTTGGGGTCACCCAAACAATTTTGTGTTTTCCATGAAAAGTCACACTTATTCACCACCATACGTTGTGAAATGAATAGAAAATAGAGTCAAGACATTTACAAGGTTAGAAATAATGATTTGTATTTGAAATAAGATTTTTTTTACATCAAACTTTGCTTTCGTCAAAGAATCCTCCATTTGCAGCAATTACAGCATTGCAGACCTTTGGCATTCTAGCTGTTAATTTGTTGGGGTAATCTGGAGAAATTGCACCCCACGCTTCTAGAAGCAGCTCCCACAAGTTGGATTGGTTGGATGGGCACTTCTTGCGTACCATACGGTCAAGCTGCTCCCACAACAGCTCAATGGGGTTCAGATCTGGTGACTGCGCTGGCCATTCCATTACCGACAGAATACCAGCTGCCTGCTTCTTCTCTAAATAGTTCTTGCACAATTTGGAGGTGTGTTTTGGGTCATTGTCCTGTTGTAGGATGAAATTGGCTCCAATCAAGCGCTGTCCACTGGGTATGGCATGGCGTTGCAAAATGGAGTGATAGCCTTCCTTATTCAGAATCCCTTTTACCCTGTACAAATCTCCCATCTTACCAGCACCAAAGCAACCCCAGACCATCACATTACCTCCACCATGCTTAACAGATGGCGACAGGCATTCTTCCAGCATCTTTTCAGTTGTTCTGCGTCTCACAAACGTTCTTTTTTGTGATCCAAACACCTCAAACTTGGATTCATCCGTCCACAACACTTTTTTCCAGTCTTCCTCTGTCCGATGTCTGTGTCCTTTTCCCCACTTAATCTTTTTCTTTTATCGGCCAGTCTCAGATATGGCTTTTTCTTTGCCACTCTGCCCTAAAGCCCAGAACCCCGCAGCCGCCTCTTCAATGTAGATGTTGACACTGGTGTTTTGCGGGTACTATTTAATGAAGATGCCAGTTGGGGACCTGTGAGGCATCTATTTCTCAAACTAGAGACTCTAATGTACTTATCTTCTTGCTCAGTTGTGCAACGCGGCCTCCCACTTCTTTTTCTACTCTGGTTAGAGTCTGTTTGTGCTGTCCTCTGAAGGGAGTAGTACACACCGTTGTAGGAAAACTTCAATTTCTTAAAAATTTCTCGCATGGAGTAGTCTTCATTTCTAAGAACAAAAATAGACTGTCGAGTTTCAGATGAAAGTTCTCTTTTTCTGGCCATTTTGAGCGTTTAATCGACCCCACAAATGTGATGCTCCAGAAACTCAATCTGCTCAAAGGAAGGTCAGTTTTGTAGCTTCTGTAACGAGCGAAACTGTTTTCAGATGTTTGAACATGATTGCACAAGGGTTTTCTAATCATCAATTAGCCTTCTGAGCCAATGAGCAAACACATTGTACCATTAGAACACTGGAGTGATAGTTGCTGGAAATGGGCCTCTATAAACCTATGTAGATATTGCACCAAAAACCAGACATTTGCAGCTAGAATAGTCATTTACCACATTAGCAATGTATAGAGTGTACTTCTTTAAAGTTAAGACTAGTTTAAAGTTATTTTCATTGAAAAGTACAGTGCTTTTCCTTCAAAAATAAGGACATTTCAATGTGACCCCAAACTTTTGAACGGTAGTGTGTATGTATGTATATATACATATATATATATATATATATACATATAAATAGCTTATACTGTATTGTATCTTACACTGTATTTCTTATTTCAGTTTATTCCTAACTGTACGGTATTAATAATTTAGCATGATTCCTACATATTTGTGCAATTCATGTTTATAAATAATGCATTTCCTTAGTGTGCTTCGTTTTACAGTGAATTCATTGTGGAGAATATCAATTAAACACCTCAAGTCATTTTTTTATCTCTAATTTAAAGGACTGTTTACATATTTGACAAACTAAATTGCAACAGTAGGAGAGAGCAAAATAGGTTGTTCTCACCTGACGTCACATCCAGCTATTTAAATTGTGATATTTGAAGTGGTGGGCCAGTCATAGCTCTCTCTGCAGCATTTTACCGTTTTTGAATAAAAATGCCCTATGCTTGCGTTGTTTTAGGCTGTTGGAACGGTTCAAAACACGAAAAGGATAAAAGTTACTTTAGAGTTTCTTGGAAGGTAATCAAAAAGGTCAAAGGAATGCAGGATTTTGCGAAAGACAACAAGTAAATGTGGCACACGCTCCAGTCCAGGAGGTGTCACTGGTTTCTTCTAATGAGCATAAAACAAGCTTTAGTTAGTGTAAATCAGCTCTATTCATCTGGTGGCCCGCGGGCCAAAATTGTTTCCAGAAGTGACATCATTGCCCGACTTGAGTTCCGAACTTGGAAGACAAACATTTTTGCAACAAATTCATAAACACACTAGAGTACTCCTGTTGTACAGAGGAACCTGAACCGCTGTAAACACATTAGCAGGTCCCAAACGTGTGATTTACAAGTTAGGCGTCCTTAAAGGCACCCCTTTAAGTGCTCTCCTTTTTGGCAGTTACATTTTATTCCCGTAATGGGATTTGAGTAATTAAGGTGTTGCTGTAGCGCAGGGGTGCCCATTACGTCGATCGCGAACTACCAGTTGACCGCGGGCGGTGTGTCAGTCGATCTCCAGCCAGGCTTTTAAAAAAAATAGACCTAAACATTAGTGATCATCAATCTTCACTAAGACGTCACTTAAATGACATTCACGGTACCGGAGGGTCTTGTGAGATGACGCTGGCTGCTGCAAGATCATTATTATTAAAATATGACCGAGAGGAAGGCGAGAAACACTTTTTATTTCAACAGACTCTCGCGCCGTACCTTCCGTCAAAACTCTAAAGGCCGACTGCACATTTCCTATCTTCACAATAAAAGCCCTGCTTCATGCTGCCTGCGCTAACTAAATACAGAGGCTCGGAAAACTGGCGTGCACAAGCGATCCCTCAGAAAGCTGGCGTGCACATCACTTGTGCACGCCAGCTTTCCGAGACTCTTATTTTGTTAGCGCAGGCAACATGAAGCAGGGCTTTTATTGTGAAGATAGGAAATGTGCAGTCGGCCTTTAGAGTTTTGACGGAAGGGACGGCGCCAAAGTCTGTTGAAATAAAAAGTGTTTCTCGCCTTCCTCTCGGTCATTTTTTCATAATAATGAACTGGCAGCAGCCAGCGTCATCTCACAAGACCCTCGGGTGCCGTGAATGTCAATCAAGCAAGCTACGGAATTTGCCGCCAATGTTTTTCTTGTAAAGTGTATGGAAGCTGGATGATTTAGATGCCAAAAACCAACCACTTTCATGTGGTATTGTACAGAAAGGACAACTTTTTTTCTCCTCCATTTGAAAATGTGGGCGTTATCATCATTACTGTCTGATTCCAATCAATGCAAGTCATCAGAATCAGGTAATACACCAACTTATATTCTTGTCTTTGTGAAAGAAAGACATTTATATGTGTTACACATGCTTGTATTATAATTAAACACATTTAACTTGTTTACAAAAATGTCTCTTTCATAAATAAATAAATATAAATGATATATATAAATGAGGTAGATCCCCTCGAGTTGGTCAATTGAAAAGTAGCTCGCCTGCAGAAAAAGTGTGGGCACCCCTGCTGTACCGGTTTTAGGTACTCTCTTTTTCATCCAGTTGCAGAAATAACATAGACAGAGTGGATGAGGAGGAAAAAGGTGACAGACGCAAAAATATTGTCATTCCATATGTATCAGGTCTATCTGTGAAACTCAGAAGAATTTTCAACCAACACAACATCCCAGTACACTTTAAACCAGGCAACACCCTAATATAGAAACTAGTCAATCTTAAAGACCGCACAACCCACACCCACAAAAACAATCTGGTGTATTCTATCCAGTGTAATTCTGAATGCACTGATTTTTATATTGGGGAAAGAAAACAACCACTAAGCCGACGTGTGGCACTGCATCCTCGGGCAAACTCTTCAGGGCAAGACTCATCTGTCTACCAGCACCTCAGGGAGGAACATCACTCCTTTGAGAACTAAAATTTACAGATTTTGTACAAGGAGGACGGATGGTACAAAAGAGTGAGGGAAGTCATCTTTGTCAAAGTTGAAAAACCATTCCTGAACAGAAGACACCACCTGTCTCCCACATACAACCCTGTCCTTTCAACCATCCCTACAAGACTCTCGATTTAGCCCCCAACAAAACACAGGAGTTAGAAACATTCTGGTCACAGAAGGGGACCGGTATGCTATTTGTTCAAAACTAAATGGAATGCTTACTTTGCGAATCCCGACTATTTTGGGCCGGTAATAGTCGATCCACAGCGATCGCTCTGCCACACAATACCTTAATGATAACGAGGGGAAATTACACTTCAACGACTGTCGTTGGCTTTGATAGCAGAATTGCTGGTTTGCATCAAAACAGTTGTTTTGGGCACATTCTCCTGGTTTTGGAAGTATAATCAATCAATCAATCAATCAATGTTTATTTATATAGCCCCAAATCACAAATGTCTCAAAGGACTGCACAAATCATTACGACTACAACATCCTCGGAAGAACCCACAAAAGGGCAAGGAAAACTCACACCCAGTGGACAGGGAGAATTCACATCCAGTGGGACGCCAGTGACAATGCTGACTATGAGAAACCTTGGAGAGGACCTCAGATGTGGGCAACCCCCCCTCTAGGGGACCGAAAGCAATGGATGTCGAGCGGGTCTAACATGATACTGTGAAAGTTCAATCCATAGTGGCTCCAACACAGCCGCGAG
>NC_084622.1:50313426-50318426 GCF_033978795.1 Nerophis ophidion
AAGAGTAGTTTTTATGCCACATACTTTTACTTTTACTTGAGTATATTTATAAAGAAGAAACGCTACTTTTACTCCGCTCCCTTTATCTACATTCAGCTGGCTACTCGCTACTTTTTTTTTATCGATCTGTTAATGCACGCTTTGTTTGTTTTGATTTTGTCAGACACACATTCAAAGTAGGAACTACGCATGCTTGCGTTTCACCAATCAAATGCCGTCACTGGTGACGTTGGACCAATCAAACAAAACCAGGCGGTCACGTGACCGTCACACGTCGAATCCGACCTAAAAAAGTTGAAAAACGTATTTGGGTGTTACCATTTAGTGGTCAATTGTGCAGAATATGTTACTGTACTGTGCAATCTAATAATAAAAGTTTCAATCAATCAATCAAAAGTGTAAAGGAAAAAAGACACTTTTTATTTCAACCGTATTTTCCATCAAAAGCCTACAGACTGATCGCACAGTTCCTGTCTTCACAATAAAAGCGCCGCTCCATCGCGCCTGCGCTAACAAAATAAGAGTCTCCGAAAGCCAGAGCAAACAAGCTAGCAAGCTACGGAGTTTGCCACCAATGTATTTCTTGTAAAGTGTATAAAAACGAATATGGAAGCTGGACAAATAAGATGCCAAAAACCACCGACTTTCATGTGGTATTAGTCAGAAAAGAGGAACTTTTTTTCTCCTCCATTTGAAAATGTGGACGTTATAAGCACTATACTGTCTGATTCCAATCAATGCAAGTCATCAGAATCAGGTAATACACCAACTTATATTCTTGTCTTCATGAAAGATAGGAATCTATGTGTTAAACATGCATGTATATTCATTAAAACACCTTTAACATGTCAACAAAAACGGCAAAATAAAAAACAATAAATTATATACTGTATATATATATATATATATATATATATATATATATATATATATATATATATGATATGTGTGTGTATGTATATATGAGGTAGATCACCTCGACTTGGTCATTTATTAAGTAATTGATTAACGTTGAAAAACTTATTGGGGTGTTACCATTTAGTGGTCAATTGTACGGAATATGTACTGTACTGTGCAATCTACTAATACAAGTTTCAATCAATCAATCAATCAATCGATGAATGCCTACTGAGCCTATGGTGCTGTTAAGTTATTGTGGCTAAATTTGCCTTATTTTTTTTATTTTAATGTATTATTATTTAATATATATTATTGTTTTAGTTGCTTAAGAGATATTCCTGGCTATGAATTTGCTCATTGCTATTTTTATGTTTTTGTGCATTATTTGTTGCCGTAATCATTAAACAAACAGGTTACTCATCAGTTACTCAGTACTTGAGTAGTTTTTTCAGAACATACTTTTTACTTTTACTCAAGTAAATATTTGGATGACTACTCCTTACTTTTACTTGAGTAATAAATCTCTAAAGTAACAGTACTCTTACTTGAGTACAATTTCTGGCTACTCTACCCACCTCTGGTCGTGCATGAGCATACATCCACACGGAAGTAATACAAATACCGCTTTTCAAAACAAAAGCAGCACCGTTGTATTGCACACTTGACATAGATACTTTTTCAAATGTATTTTGTAATTTATGATTGCCCTCACATGGGTCGCAAAATGCCCAGGTCTGATGTATAGTGTGGTAGTCCAATGTGTAACCACCTGAACTATTAAACACGGGTTCATGCATTTTGCTTCTTTTCGCCACAGATCATGTTCCGCTTTGCTCTTGCTCTCTTCAAACACAAAGAGGAGGAGTTCTTGAAATTACAGGATTCCACCACCATCTTCAAATATCTCAGATACTTCACACGTACTATCCTGGATTCAAGGTACAAGTCAACATTCTTAGTCTCTTTGTTCAGCACTTCCTTTTTCACTACAATCACCTTCTAGGAAGCTGATGAACATCGCCTTCGTGGACATGAACCCCTTCCCAATGAGACAAATTCAAAACCGGCGCTCCTTCCATTTGGAGAAGGTCCGTCTTGAGCTGACCGAGCTGGAGGCCATCAGGCAGACCTTCCTGCGGGAGAGGGAAACGTCACAGGACGGCCGCTCTTTCGTCAGCGATGACGAGGAGGATAACTGAACCTTATTTGTTTCCCTCAGCGGAACAAGAATGTGTTTTCTACAGCTGGACCGACATATCATTATCAGTATTCCTGCCTTCTTTACATTCTTTATGCAATACTTATCTGAATCCAAATCAGTATTTCTGCAATTGTGCTGTGATAATTTTTTCAAGTCCACTCTTATCTCACTTTAAAAATGATGTCACCAGTCATTTACATACCTCTTCGTTTTTTTCAATATTCATATCGGACTATAAAAAAAAAATCAATCCATTAAAATTTGTGTCAAAAATGCTCTTGAACAAAATCTTTAAAGCAAAGGAAAATATTTACATAAGATTAAAATAGATTGTAAATAGTTAGCCAATTATTGAGAACTGAAATCCAACGTAAACAGGCTGTTTATTAGCTGATGAAAAGTTTAAAACTATTGCACTTATTCAGGTTATATATTTTTTGTATTTTTTTTTTTATGTTTACCAACACAGCAGTTACAGTCCACAGGCACAAATAGAAGTCTTTTTGTTTTGCTTTTTTGTTCAGGGGTTAAAAAAAATGTTTTTCTTATAATACACTTGTATCTCTCACCTGTTTTTGTTGAAAAAAGAAAAAAACAAGTCTTAATGTCACACACACTTCCACTTATGTTACAAGCTGTAGACGAGCTGCTAAAAAGACGTGAGAGTGATGTAGTTGCGTTCTATGTCCACAGGGCGGCAGTGCAATTTAAGTTAGCCACCAAGTCAAATGTTACATGTTTTTATAAATACCACATTTCAATGAAAAATATGTTTGGGTGTACTTGTTGAATTGTTGATTTTGACGGTACAGTTATGTCTTAATTTCTTCCAAAAGCTGCTTTAGTCCTTCAACAAAGTGACGGTTTTTCTCACCTGTCTTATTCTCTTTTTTCCGCTGATATGTTGTTTACTATAAACTGTTTCTTTTTATATATATATAAATGCTGTTATTTGCTATTCATTCATTGCTCTTATTCTTGTTCTAAATAAAATGGATGGATGGATATGTCTGTATATATGTATATTTACATACATACATACAGTTATATATATACAGTATATACATATGCATATCAACATATATACATGTATATAAATGTGTGTGTATATGTATGCATATATATATATACATATATACACATACATATATATACTGTATATATATACAAATATATATATACATACAGTGTATGTAAACATATGTACTGTATATAAATATAATTGGCACAAAAATTCGATTTTGTATTAATCGATTCTTAATCGATTAATACAATCAAAAATCGATTAAAATTGTGTTTTATTTAAATTTTTGTAAATTTGTCCTGCACAGCTACTCAGGCAATTAATATAGTTGATATAGATGTCCATTTCTGCGGTAGAAATTTACAAACTTTTGTAAATGTGTGTGTGTGTGTGTGTGTGCATATATACATATATATATATATATATATATTAGTACAGTCCAACAGTTTGGACACACCTTCTCATTCAATGCTTTTTCTTTATTTTTAATGACTATTTGCATTGTACATTGTCACTGAAGGCATCAAAACTATCAATGAGCACATGTGGAGTTATTTACTCAACAAAAAAAGGTGAAATAACTGAAAACATGTTTTATATAATTGTTTCTTCAAAATAGCCACCCTTTACTGTGATTACTGCTTTGCACACTCTTGGTATTCTCTCAGTGAGCTTCAAGAGGTAGTCACATGAAATGGTTTTCACTTCACCGGTGTCATAGTTATGATGCCTTTAGTGACAATCTACAAACCCCGTTTCCATATGAGTTGGGAAATTGTGTTAGATGTAAATATAAACAGAATACAATGATTTGCAAATCCTTTTCAACCCATATTCAGTTAAAAATGCAACAAAGACAACATATTTGATGTTCAAACTGATAAACATTTTTTTGTTGTTGCAAATAATCATTAACTTTGCCAGCAACACGTGACAAAGAAGTTGGGAAAGGTGGCAATAAATACTGATACAGTTGAGGAATGCTCATCAAACACTTATATGGAACATCCCACAGGTGTGCAGGCTAATTGGGAACAGGTGGGTGCCATGATTGGGTATAAAAGCAGCTTCCATGAAATGCTAAGTAATTCACAAACAAGGATGGGGTGAGAGTCACCACTTTGTAAGCAAATTGTCGAACAGTTTTAGAACAACATTTCTCAATGAGCTATTGCAAGGAATTAAGAGATTTTACCATCTACGGTCCGTAAAATCATCAAACGGGTCAGAGAATTTGGAGAAATCACTGCACGTAATACGGACTTTTGATCCCTCAGGCGGTACTGCATCAAAAACCGACATCAGTGTGTAAAGGATATCACCACATGGCCTCGGGAACACTTCAGAAAACCACTGTCAGTAACTACAGTTGGTCGCTACATCTGTAAGTGCAAGTTAAAACTCTACTATGCAAAGCGAAAGCCATTTATCAACAACACCCAGAACGCCGCCGGCTTCGCTGGGCCCGAGCTCATCTAAGGGCCTATCTCAGCTGCATTCGGGCAGAAGGCGGTGTACACCCTGGACAAGTCGCCACCTCATCACAGGACCAACACAGAAAGACAGATAACACTCACATTCACACTCGGGCCAATTTAATGTTCCCAAGCAACCTATCCCCAGGTGCATGTCTTTGGAGGTGGGAGGAAGCTGGAGTACCCGGAGGGAACCCATGCAGTCACGGGGAGAACATGCACAATCCACACAGAAAGAAACCCGAGGCTGGGATTGAACCCAGGATAACTCAGGACCTTCGTATTGTGAGGCACATGCAGTAACCCCTGTTGCACCGTGCTGCCACGGTATATATATATATATATATATATATATATATATATATATATATATATATATATATATATATATATATATGGC
>NC_084622.1:50323426-50335926 GCF_033978795.1 Nerophis ophidion
GATATTAGTATTTTTTGTTTCACTACTTTTGGTTTGTTCTGTGTGGTGTTTGTGTCTCCTTTCAATTGCTCTGTTTATTGCAATTCTGAGTGTTGCTGGGTCAGGTTTGGTTTTGGAATTGGATTGCATTGTTATGGAATTGCTGTGTAGTGGTTTGTTGGATTTATAAAAAAAAAAAAATCCCGCCCCCAAAAAATCGATTTAAAAAAAAATGAGAAACGATTCTGAATCGCACAACGGATTTGATTCATATTCGAATCGATATTTTCCCACACCCCTAATGTATATATATATATATATATATATATATATATATATATATATATATATATATATATATATAAATTCCTCGCGCACTAATTGACTGAAAGTGCGCGCACTTGCAGCTGATGATGTCAAGTTATCGATGGAGAGTCTTACGGCCTGAGGGAAGAAGCTGTTACAGAACCTGGAGGTTCTGCTACGGAGGCTCTTTCTAGAGTCCAGCAGTGGGATTAGCTTACCTACACATCGCCCCCCTGTATAATTTGGCTGTTTTTTGAACATTTCAAAGTGAAGAGGCGAACATATAATCAATTAAATATGAATCTCTCAAGATTCTTTTGACTTCAGCGTGTAAAGTAGAGATTAAAGTCGAGACATAGGATTATCATACCAATCCTCAATCAACAATTTGTATAAGTAATGTTATGGTTATACTGTTGTTGCTGCATCTCCTGGGAGTTAAAAACCAGTGACGCCTCTGTTTCCAACTTTAATCAAGGGTTTTTGAACGCAACACACTTATGGACAATGACATGTAAAAGTGCGGAATGAACCATCTGGTATTTTCCATAGGTTGTCTCAGTCCTCTAAGACATTCTTAGTTTGAGTCCATCAACATTATTATGAAACTTTCACACCTCTATTTGTTTCATGTTAACAATTATGACGTCTTTTTTTATAAACTACATATTTTAACGCCAGAAGAAAAAAAACCTTCTTACTTTGCAAAAAACAGGTTCACGCCCCGATACAGTGTGTGCCGAGACACTCCTGTGATGAAGTGTCAGGTCTAGAAGGGCAACACCAAGCCTCGTAAAAAAGATGCGATGAGCTGTCCTTACGAGCTCCACCTCAGGGCGGGGGTTGGACGTGCTGAATGAGACATGAGCCGATAATGACAAACGCAAACAGGGAAGTTGGCGTTCCCTGGCGAGGAACCTGTAAGTCTATTCTGCCCTGGCAGACATGTTCAGACCTTAGGAAGGAAAGGAAACCCTCTGAATGTTTCACCACCCGGCCCATCAAAATATTCACTTTGACCCAGAGTTTGCCTTTTATTGTCACACCCTGACACACCTGACTAACTGACACAATTTGTGTTGGGATATTGCAATAGAAGGCATGGTGTGGTTTCCAGGAACCTCCCAAGTGTTGCATGCATGAAAGATTTAACTGCTGAACGTATTTGTTGTTACAGCTAATAATCCATGATTGATTGATTTTTTGAGACTTTTATTAGTAGATTGCACAGTACAGTACATATTCCATACAACTGACCACTAAATGGTAACACCCGAATATGTTTTTCAACTTGTTTAAGTCGGGGTTCACGTTAGTCAATTTGGTCAAATGCAGAGAATAATTTCACCACACCTAGTGTGTGTGTGACAATCATTGGTACTTTAACTTTAACTTTTTATTATGGTGCATGTATAAGGTAAGACATATTACCTGGCGTTTTGTTTTGCAATATTATGCAAAAATACAAAGGATTCTGGGTATTTGTTGAATTCATGGTATGATTGACCTATGTCTCCCTTTCTTTGTTTATTTTCCTCCATGTGGTTCTACTTTTACTAAGTTTGCTTTCAGTTGTTTTGTTTGAGGACTTAGAAAGTTTCGCACCACAGACAACATTGCTCTTTGCAACCTTTACATGGCTGCCTTGAGGGTGCTAACTTTCCAAAGTGTTATTTTCCGCCCTCTTACGGTTTTAAGCATATAAACTATGCCCTACAATATGTAACTCACACGTTTTTTCCGAATCTGTCATTAAATGCATATTCTACAAAAGCCAAAACCAGTGAAGTTGGCACGTTGTGTAAATCGTAAATAAAAACAGAATACAATGAATTGCAAATGCTTTTCAACTTATATTCAATTGAATAGACTGCAAAGACAAGATGCTTAACGTTCGAACTGGAAAACTTTATTTTTTGCAAATAGTAGCTCATTTGGAACTTGATGCCTGCAACATGTTTCAAAAAAGCTTGCACAAGTGGCAAAAAGGACTGAGAAAGTTGAGGAATGCTCATCAAACACTTATTTGGAACATCCCACAGGTGAGCAGGCTAATTGGGAACAGGTGGGTGCCATGATTGGGTATAAAAGCAGCTCTTTGGGAATAAATGCATGAGCAAATTGTCAACCAGGTAAGAACAACATTTCTCAACGAGATATTGCAAAGAATTTAGGGATTTCACCATCTACGGTCAGTAATATAATCAAAAGGTTCAGTGAGTCTGGAGAAATCACTGCACATAAGTGGCAAGATCAACATTGAATGCCTGTGACCTTCGACCCCTCAGAGGGTACTCCCTAAAAAAAAACAAAAAAACTATGTAAAGGATATCACCACATGGGCTCAGGAACACTTCAGAAAACCACTGTCAGTAACTACAGTTTGTGGCTACATCTGTAGGTGCAAGTTAAAACTCTACTTTGCAAAGCGAAAGCAATATATCAACAACACCCAGAAACGCTGCCAGCTTTTCTGGGCCCGAGCTCATCTAAAATGGACTGATGCAAAGTGTAAAAGTATTATGTGGTCTGACGAGTCCACAATTCAAATTATGAAGCGTAAAATATGACAACGGGACTGTTGAACAACTTAAGCTGTGCATCAATCAAAAATTTAAGAAAAAATTCCAACTGAAAAGCTCCAAAAATTGGTCTCCTCAGTTCCCAAACGTTTACAGAGTGTTGTTAAAAAGAAAAATGGTAAGGGTAAAAATTTCCCTGTGCTAACTTTTTTTGCAATGTGTTGCTGCCATTAAATTTTAAGTCAAAGACTATTTGCAAAAAAAAAATCACAGTTCCTACTTTAAATATTTTGTCTTTGCAGTCTATTCAATCGAATATAAATTGAAAAGCATTTGCAAATCATTGTATCCTGTTTTTTTTTTACGAATTACACAACATACCAACTTAACTGGTTTTAGGTTTTTGTATTATTAACATGACTGCAAATTGTTAGTTGAGGGTTCACTCAGCGCATTGCTCTCAGCACATGAGGGTGTGCATTCCAAGCGAAATTAAATGAACACAGTGAACCCTCTTGTCAATCATGTCCAGTCTTTGTTTCCGGGACTGCTGGCTTACATGGATGCAGGGACAAAACCTTGATAGTTGTTACGTGCTAGCGAGAAGCTCTGCAAACTAACAATAATTAGGAGGAAAAAAAGAGGATTGCAAAGCCAAATGTGCCGTGTGGGAATTTTTCGGCTTCAAACGAGTGAGCAAGATAAGCGTAAAAGCGGAAAAAAAGACTAATAAACAAACCACTCGACACAATTTTTCCAACTGGGGAAAAAACTGCACTTTAACAAAATGTTCAATATTTATTGAAGTTAAATTTTTGCTAACAGAGATAGATTTTTTACCTCTATTATTTATTTACTTAATTTTGACCTTCCAATTAAAATGGTCAACATACTAATGAGGAAATGTATCTCTTTGAAAGCAATACTTGTTATTATATGATCTTTGGTGCTTACTTTGGTTTCAAAATAATGCTGGCAAAAGTATCGTTTATCGCCAACAATTTGTGTGACAGATCCGTCCGGCAAAACGTTTTTTCGGCCTCCGTAGACACTTCAAAAATGTACATGTTCTCTTAAACCACCAACAGTAAGGTAAAATAGCCTGTGGTGATCTTCTATTTTTTGTAATGTTGTCAATAGATAGTTTCATTTAATCATATTCATCAAACTTTTGAATTTGGATTAATCAAGACTATTCACAGTGTATTACTTGCTTGCATGATTCAAAATTAATTAAAGTAATTGAAGTCATCCAGGAACATTTTTAAATGTTTTGCTTAAATGCACGTTTTAACTTTGGTTACCATTCTGGCTTAAGATAAAGGAGCATGTGCAGTCAAAACACATTGCGTGATTAATCCGTATAGCGATGTCTCATAAAGACTTTTTTTTACCGATATCCGATATTCCGATATCCAACTCTTCATTACCGATTCCGATATCAGCCGATACAGATATATGCAGTCGTGGAATTAACACATTATTATGCCTAATTTTGTTGTGATGCATTAAACAATGTAACAAGGTTTTCCAAAATAAATCAACTCAAGTTATGAAAAAAATGCCAACATGGCAATGCCATATTTATTATTGAAGTCACAATGTGCATTATTTTTTTTAACATGCCTCAAAACAGCTTGGAATTTGGGACATGCTCTCCCTGAGAAAGCATGAGGAGGTTGAGGTGGGCGGGGTTGGGGTGTATAGTTTAGCATCCCGGAAGAGTTAGTGCTGCAAGGGATTCTGTTGTGTTTATGTTATGTTACGGTACGGACGTTCTCCCAGAATGTGTTTGTCATTCTTTTTTGTTGGGGGTTCACAGTGTGGTGTATATTTGTAACAGTGTTAAAGTTGTTCATACGGCCACCCTCAGTGTGACCTGTATGACTGTTGACCAAGTATAGTTGCATTCACTTGTGTGTGTGAAATGCCCTAGATATTATGTGACTGGGCCGGCATGCAAAGGCAATGCCTTTAAGATTTATTGCTGCTCTGTACCTCTCCCTGTTTCTGTGAACACAGAGGCGTTTTGAAAAGTTATAAATGTTACTGTTTGAAACCAATACCGATAATTATAAAACTGATACCGATAATTTCCAATATTACATTTTAAAGTATTTACGGCCGATAATATCGGACTGCCGATATTATCGACCGATAAATACTAGTATGTGTACATGATAATCCATCCATCCATTTCTACCGCTTATTCCCTTTTGGGGTCACGGGGGGCGCTGGCGCCTATCTCAGCTACAATCGGGCGGAAGGCGGGGTACACCCTGGACAAGTCGACACCTCATCACTGGGCCAACACAGATAGACAGACAACATTCACACTCACATTCACACACTAGGGCCAATTTTGTGTTGCCAATCAACCTATCCCCAGGTGCATGTCTTTGGAGGTCGGAGGGGCTTATCCCCAGGTGCATGTCTTTGGAGGTGGGAGGAAGCCGGAGAACCCGGAGGGAACCCACGCAGTCACGGGGAGAACATGCAAACTCCACACAGAAAGATCCCGAGCCTGGATTTGAACCCAGGATTGCAGGACCCTCATATTGTGAGGCAGACGCACTAACCCCTCTGCCACCGTGAAGCCGTGTACATGATTGATGTGATTATTTTTCGTGATTAATCACAAAGATAGTCTTAATTTTTCGGGTTTGAAAATCGTAACTTTGAGCAAGTTTAAAAGCAAAAAGTCAATCATTTCAAATATGGGTAGGAAAACCTAATGATATGAGAAAACAATGCAATATTATGAGAATAATTTTGTATTTTGTAATATACACTAAATTGGCCCTCGTGTGTGAATGTGAGTGTGAAAGTTGTCTGTCCATCTGTGTTGGCCCTGCAATGAGTTGGCGACTTGTCCAGAGTGTACCCCACCTTCCGCCCATGTGCAGCTGAGATAGGCTCCAGCACCCCCTGCGTCCCGGTAAGGGACAAGCGGTAGAAAATAGATGGATAGTTGTAGTAAATCTGTCAAGAAAAATGTCATGAAAGAATAAGTTAATTTAAGCTTTGCAAAATTCCAGATCAAAATATATATTATGAACTTAATATTTCTTACAAGTGAACTGCTCCCCTACCATAACATGTACATGGTAGGATCTTGTTTGTATCTAAATCTAAGTGTTTACACAAAACACTGCAGCTTGCTTGCCAAAACTAATACAGCAATAACAGAAAATTAAAGCTGCAAGCAGCGTTGGTCGGGTCCGCCTTTGGCTGCTCCGCTTTGGCTGCTGCCCCCGCGACTGAAGCCCTGGTCTTAGTCAGACCAACTTAGAGGTCTTTGTTTCATGTCTCTACGACATTCCTAACAGAAGTTACAAGCAGTTTTGTCTGGAAAAAGGTGACGGCTTTTTACAAAACTTTTATTTTGAAGGGGTAATTGCCAATTTCCTGTTGATTTTAACTGAAAGATGCCAATTATCAAAATGTAGGTCTAAGTGAGACCTACATTGAGGTTGTTGTTTCATATCTGTCCGACATTCCTACCAGAAGTTACAAGCAGTTTTATCTGTTTCCTCTTCCTAGGAGCAGTTTTTTCTGTGTTTTATTAAAAAATTGCAATAGAGCGCAATTTTTGAGTTTTAAGGTTTGTTTTTTTCACTAGATCACAATTTTTGCTAGTCCTGATGTGTGTGCCAAGTTTGGTGAGTTTTGAAGCATTTTAAGGGGGTCAAATTTCAGTGCAAAGAGGCAAAAATTTAATTTTTTGTGAAAATTTTGTTTTGAAGGGGTTTTTGCCAACTTCCTGTTGATTTTTGCTACAGAAGGTTCTAATTGGAAATGTAGGTCTGAGTCAGACCTACATAGAGGTTTTTGTTTCATGTCTCTACGACATTCCTAACGGAAGTTACAAGCAGTCTGTTTTTTGTCTCTTCCTAGGGGGCGCTAGCGCGCAATTTTCATTTTTGGGGTTTGGTTGCTTAATAAGTTGGTCTGCCGCTCCATACCGATGTGTGTGTCAAATTTGGTGAGTTTTGAAGCATGTTAAGGGGGTCAAAATACAGTGCATAGGCGAGTATAGGTGCGGAAGAAAGAAAGAATAATAAAACGTTACAGTTTCAATAGGGTCCTTGCCCATGGCAAAGGACTCCTAGGCAGGGCGGACCCTAATAAGAGTACTAGTCTCTTATAATCGAGACTAATTTCAAAGACTGACAATTTCAACATAATTGGACCAGACACGTGTCGTATTACACCTTAATTAAGTAGTATTAAAGTAACAGTCTTGGCATGTGACTTATTAGTGTACACTTTGTGGTTTTGACAGCTTAAGAACTGGTCTGAAAGGAAGTAGCCTATGGGAACCTGATATAGTGTTTGTTATCCTGTCTTCTATGCAAATGACTTCCTGTTGAGGAATGTTATTATAATGTTTTACGATGAGTGCAAAAAAAAAAGAACTTCTGGTAAACCATGCCTATGGACTGACCGCCGTACGTGTTTAATGTTCCAATATTGACTGTGATTCATGGAGAAGGCTTCCATGTGTCCATGATGCTGTTACACAACACTTGTCAAAGAGACATTGACAAAAATCAACAGAGTGGATGAACTCTTGCTTCAAAGTGATCATGGAATAATCCATGACCATATATGGGCATTACCCTATCTAACGTTTCTTATGTTTTTAATACAATGGTCAACACTAACGTACATGATTTGCTTATTTTCATTTCCAATGGTGCCAATGTCTCATAATATGGTGAACAAAATACAATGTGGACAAAAGTATTGGGATTCCTGGCTACATTAAGAAAATAAATATGTTGAAGGGATAAGTTTAACAATAATTAGGGCCCGCATGGGGGCTTCACGGTGGCAGAGGGGTTAGTGCGTCTGCCTCACAATACGAAGGTCCTGCAGTCCTGGGTTCAAATCCAGGCTCGGGATCTTTCTGTGTGGAGTTTGCATGTTCTCCCCGTGAATGCGTGGGTTCCCTCCGGGTACTACGGCTTCCTCCCACTTCCAAAGACATGCACCTGGGGATAGGCCCCTCCCACTTCCAAAGACATGCACCTGGGGATAGTCCCCTCCCACCTCCAAAGACATGCACCTGGGGATAGGTTGATTGGCAACACTAAATTGGCCCTAGTGTGTGAATGTTGTCTGTCTATCTGTGTTGGCCCTGCGATGAGGTGGCGACTTGTCCAGGGTGTACCCCGCCTTCCACCCGATTGTAGCTGAGATAGGCGCTAGCGCCCCCCGTGACCCCAAAAGGGAATAAGCGGTAGAAATGGATGGATGGATTATCATGTACACATACTAGTATTTATCGGTCGATAATATCGGCAGTCCGATATTATCGGCCGTAAATACTTTAAAATGTAATATTGGAAATTATCGGTATCAGTTTTGTAATTATCGGTATTGGTTTCAAACAGTAACATTTATAACTTTTCAAAACGCCTCTGTGTTCACAGAAACAGGGAGAGGTACAGGGCAGCAATAAATCTTAACCCTTGTATTATGTTGGAAAAAATGACATTGATTATGTTGTGGGTCGTTTTGACCCATACTGTGTAAATGCACTCAAAACAGTCAAGAAAACAGGTTAAACCAATAACAATTTTATTTTAGGTTGTATAAACATTTAGAAAAGTGACATACAATACATTTTTCATTCCAATTGTATTATGTTAAGGGTCAATTTGACCCATTTAAGTTTTTGTGTTGATCAAAGTACTGGTTATGCTTTCTTTTTCTTGCTGAAATCTGGTGACTTTTCCTCATCTAGGGTCATGAACTGGTGTGTAAATCTGGACACTTTGTTGTGTAGTGGAATGTTTGTGCAGAGTTTGTATAAAAAGATTATGTTGCGGGTCATTTTGACCCAGGCGCTTTAATGTAGGTAAATAGCTGTTCAGATCCACAAATAAACATGTCTCCTTGATGTGCTTGTCCCCTCAGATGTCATCTTTCTGGAGCTCATTTTTGGTGAGTTTGTCAGAGAGATGACATGAGAACAGTGACAAGGACAAGTGTGAGAAAGTTCCCTCTCTTCACACACCTGGGAATAAGCGGTATAAAAGGGATGGATGGAGGGCCCGCATGGCCCTCCATGGCCAAAGGACCTATTGAATTTTGTGCGTTTTATTCTTTCTTTCTTTCTTATTATTATTCCGCACATATGCGCTATAATTTGACCCCCTTAACATGCTTCAAAACTCACCAAATTTGACACAAACATCGGTCCGGCAAACCTTCCCAACCTATTAAAGAACCAAACCCCAAAAATTAAAATTGCTCTCTAGCGCCCCATAGGAAAAAAAAACAGACTACTTGTAACTTCTGTTAAGAATGTCGTAGAGACATGAAACAAAAACCTCTATGTAGGGCCGACTTAGACCTACATATCATATTGATACCTTCTAGGGCAAAAATCAACAAAAATTTTGTTAAAATCCCTTCAAAGCTAAATTTGCCTAAAAAAATGCACTTTTTGTCTCTTTGTGCTATAATTGGACGCCCTTAAAATGCTTCAAAACTCACCAAACTTGGCACACACATCAGGTCTGGCAAAAATTGCAATCTAAAAAACAAAAACAAAAAAAAAACTTAAAAATTGCACTCTAGCACAATTTTTGAATAAAACACAGAAAAAACTGCTCCTGGGAAGAAAACACAGACAAAACTGCTTGTAACTTCCGGTAGAAATGTTGGAAACACATGAAACAAAAACTTCCATGTAGGTCCCACTTAGACCTACATTTTACTTATTGACATCCTTTAGCAAAAATCCACAGGAAGTTGGCAATTACCCCTTCAAAACAAAAGTTTTGTAAAAAGCCGTCACCTTTCTTCAAACATTATCTCCTCTGAGCGCGTCTGTCGTTTCGGCTTCAAACTCGCACAGGAGAGAGTTTGAACCCTTCTGATTAAAAGTTATTGAAAGAGTTGTGATTACTGCTCCGGTTTTGATTTTATGACCCTTCAAAGAACCTCTGCGCTGATGCTGCTGCGCTGGTGTTGTCTCAAGATGGCTACTACCACTGGACAAAAGTATTGGGACACTTATGGCTTCCACTGGACAAAAGTATTGGTCCACTTAGGACTAACAGTAGACAATGACAATGTGAAATGGAATTAAATCTTTTTTGTCCTCAAAATTCTACACACAATACCCTATAATAATAGTAGCTACTATCCATGCTTCTACCGCTTATCCGGGTTTGGGTCGCGGGGGCAGCAGCCAAAGGCGGGCCCGACCAACGCTGCTTGCAGTTTTAATTATTATTATAGCTGTATTTTACAGTGATGTATGTATATGGTTCTGTTGATGCCCTATTTGACATTAAGTGTTGAATATTTTTATTTTTTTAAGGGCTTCCTACTTTTTATATGTCCATTCATCTACAAAACCCAAAACCAGTGAAATTGGCATGTTGTGTAAATGGTAAATAAATAAAAACATACAATGATTTGCAAATCCTTTTGAATTTCTACTCAATTGAATAGACTGCAAAGACAAGATATTTAATGCTACAACTGAGAAACTTTTTTTAATTATTAGGACGATTATTTTTTTTTAAATAATCATTAACTTGTTTGTCGAATTTAACGGCAGCAACACGTTGCAAAAAAGTTGGCACAGGAGCATTTTTACCACTGTGTTACATGGCCTTTCCTTTTAACAACACTAAGTAAATGTTTGGAGACCAATTTTTGAAGCTTTTCAGGTGGAATTCTTTCGGATCCTTGCTTGATGTACAGCTTAAGTTGTTCAACAGTCTCCGTTGTGGTATTTTACGCTTCATAATGCGCCACACATTTTCAATGGAAGACAGGTCTGGACTACAGACAGGCAAGTCTAGTACCTGCACTCTTTTACTACGAAGCCACACCGTTATAACACGTGCAGAATATGGTTTGGCATTGTCTTGCTGAAATAAGCAGGGGCGTCCTTGAAAAAGACCTAGCTTGGATGACAACATATGTTGCTCCAAAACCTGTATGTACCTTTCATCATTAATGGTGCCTTCACAGATGTCATGGAAGCTACTTTTTTTACCCAATCATAGCACTCACCTGTTCACCTGTGAGATGTTCCAAATAAGTGTTTGATGAGCAGTCCTCAACTTTCTCAGTCTATTTTGCCACTTGTGCCAGCTGTTTTGGAACATGTTGCAGGCATTGTTCCAAATGAGCTAATATTTGCAAAAAATAACAGTTTATCAGTTCGAATGTTAAATATCTTGTCTTTGCAGTTTATTCAATTGAATATAAGTTGAAAAGGATTTGCAAATCATTGTATTATGTTTTTATTTACGTTTTACACTACGTGCAAACTTCACTGGTTTTGGGTTTTGTATCTACCTATCTTTGTTATCTTATCTGTCTTTGTACTCGGCATAAGTGCATCATGTTGTGGTTAGTGAGTGTGTGAGATGTGAAGCATGTGTTGCACTGACACTCCATAGCCAGGTCGTAAAAACCAATGTGTAAATATAATCATTTATGATGTGTACGTCCTGACCAAAGCAAACCAAGAGACATATTTGTCACAATAAGTGAAGAGCTTGAAAGCAAAGAGAAATGTTTTCTCTTGAAGTCTTTGTGGAGGCAATGTGAGGCCATGTTGCTCTCACATGTGTTGTGAGCGAGTTGACAGGCAAAGGGTAGACATGCCATCAGTTACATGATGAGCGCTCACATAGAAAGTGTCCCCCCGGGAACATGTGTACATGTAGTCCGCCAATGGGAAACATTCCTTTCTGGATAAGCAATGTGTTTATTTGCTGCAGTCTGACCGAGGGAACTCCATGTTTACCTTTTTGGTCATCCTGAGTTCCTGACCGACAAAGGTCCACCCGTCTCTGTCAGCACAATCTCCTGAAACACAGTTTGTTGACCTCTCGGCCCGAGGAACTACCTAGAACCTTTGAAGGTGCTGAAAAGGAATTGAACAATCATTGACAAAGACCCCAATTATATTTGATAAGTAGGCTGAAATGCAGACCCCTGGCAAGATACACACCTCATGCTGTTGCTAGATTATTGATAACAAGAGCTAAGGCTGCAACCATTAATCGATTAAATCTATTTTTAAGATTGTACTCTTCGCTGAACCCTTTAATGGGTTGAAATAATAAAACATGATCAAATCCAAACCACATAGAGTGGCCAAAACTTTGAATTTACAGACATCGTTTCTGCACGGTGTGGTGTGTGGTGATCTGTGCGGCTCAGTGTCATACCGTTGTGGCTGTTTTGGACCTAGGTCATTGAACACTGTACACCAGGATCCCTAAACTTTTTGACCCCGGGATTAAAAAAATTTGGCCGGGGCCCGGGCTGTATATATATATGTATATATATTTATATATACAGTGGGGCAAAAACGTATTTAGTCTGCCAGCGATTGTGCAAGTTCTCCCACTTAAAATGATGCCAGAGGTCTGTAATTTTCATCATAGGTACACTTCAACTGTGAGAGACAGAATGTGAAAAAAAAATCCAGGAATTCACATTGTAGGAATTGTAAAGAATTTATTTGTAAATTATGGTGGAAAATATGTATTTGGTCAAGCTTTCAAAGCTCTCACTGATGGAAGGAGGTTTTGGCTCAAAATCTCACGATACATGGCCCCATTCATTCTTTCCCTAACACGGATCAATCGTCCTGTCCTCTTAGCAGAAAAACAGCCCCAAAGCATGATGTTTCCACCGCCATGCTTC